>NW_019385457.1:6384-44258 GCF_000671375.1 Centruroides sculpturatus | reverse complement strand
CGACATTGCCATTGCTCAACATTGTTTTCGTCGCGGAACAGCTCAGCAAAGAGCGGCCGATTTCTAACAACTTATTTTTCTGTGAAAACTTCGTAGAACTTCGGAGACATCATTAATATAAATAATTTTAATCGCCGTTGAATAAGAAATGTTTCTTTCACAAGAAATGTATAAAATTACAGTACTGTATTAGACTTACGGTACCTAATTTACATACTGACAGACGATAGTTAGCGTAAAAATCTCCGTAGCGTGGCGCCACGCTAGACGGCGGAAATTATATATTTAATTATAACAAAGTTACAATAAGTTAATATATAATTATATATACAGTACCTAATTTATATATAATTAATATATAATTATATGTACAGTACCTAATTTATATATAATTTATATAATACTGTCCAGACGATAGAAATCTCTCCGTAGCGTGGCGCTACGGACGGCGGGAAAGTAGTTCGGTTTCCCGATGACGTTTGAGGTGTTTATAGGGAACTTTTACTACTTTTTACGGATACCGGTAGCAATTTTTTCGTAGTTTTATAGGAATCGTAACTATAGGGACCGTAATTATAGGGGGGTCGACTGTAATGTTATTTGTACTAAAGTATTTAAAAATAATGATTCATTAAATTTTACCATTTTTTAGCTCTTTTAACACCCTCATTTTCAATCAAATCTTCTGTTTCTCTAATGCCAGCAGTATCTGAAATATGTACAGGATAACCACCAATATTAAGTGAACAAGAAATAACATCTCTAGTTGTTCCTGGAACTGGAGATACAATGGCAGCTTCTCTTTGGCCTGCATAAATATATGATATTGAGAATATTAAATATTAAGATAATAATCAGTACAAAATTAAATTAAGAATACTGTTTATAAATTAATAATAAAATATAAAATAAGAATATATAAATCATAGCTTCCAAAGCTGTAAATGCTTATAATAAATAATACTACACTTTTGATAATTTTTCCTACAACAATTTAAAAAACCTGTATCAGATCTCTAAATTGTGTGTAAAAAGCTGAGGCAAGTCCCTAAAAGGGGGTTGAAAACATTTGTTTGTTACATTAAATCATTGTTGGAAAAAATAAAAAAGATGTGGTGTCATTTAGTTTAAGAATATACAGGTGTAAATAATCAGTACAAAATTAAATTAAGAATAGCTAAAAATATACAGTTTCTTCTATGTATAGATTATTTAAATTGTTATGCTAGTTTATATCAAATATCAATTCTAATAAGAAAAAATTATTTGATTTAATGAACTATCAAGTACCACCAAGTAGATATCCAATTTTTATCAGGTTAAGGAAGAAAAATATTTCCTGAGTTCACCATGAAATTGTATCCATATGCAAATGAAAGGATAACTCGTATCAACCACCAGAGGGCTTGAACCTGATAAAAATTTGATATCTACTTGATGGTACGGTGAGGAGACTTATTTGTTTTTAATGTAAAAGACGTCAGAACCTCAAATAAAAGGTTGACGTTTTGATCATTTTTAATTTGTGAGTTTTTACCTATTTATTACTTGTTTTTATTGAAGTTTTTCTTCAAACCAATGTTACAGTTACTTCTGTGGTTGTGTTAACGGATTAATAGATAGACTCAAAAATTAAATTTTTTGTAAATAGTCTGAACTTCTAATTGGAAGTAAAATTGCCAAAGTCCCAGATGCTGCATATTAGGGCTTTATCATGGTGTTTATCACTGGTATAAATAACAAAACTGAACTCAACAATAAAGACATTTGAAATGCTTCTACTGTGTAGAACAGTGTGAGGACCCGGACATAGCCCTCCCCCCAAAAGGAAAGATATANTTGGAATATAAATATTTTAAATTTATTTAATTTAAAATATTTATATTTAAAACTTTAAAAGAACGTGAAAGATTAATTTTTTTAACAATTTAAATATGGCCAAAGAAGAGAATCATATGAAAGGGTTAAAGGGAATTGAATTTTGTTGGATGTCCAAAGAGGAGGAGGGGTTACGAAGACTTGGACAATGGAGAAGGAGAAATAAAATTTTCAAGATAAATGCGGACGTAATTTATGGACAGCCCCTAAATTGGAATTTTAAAATGTATACTGAATCAAGACGTAACCTTTCAGACACACGTGTTTTTTGTTATGGAATATTTTCCCGGCGGAGATCTTTACCTACACGTTCGAAATACTTCATTATCCGCTCTTCAACAGCAAGCGATCTTTTACAGTGCCTGCGTTGTGATGGCCGTAGAATTTCTACATTCTCACAACATTATTCACAGGCAATTACTTCTAAATCGATAGAATCCGAATAAGATCATTTGGCATTTTTACGTAAACTAATTATTAAATATTCTTTCTTCAGGGATCTGAAACTTCAAAACATTTTAATGTGCAAAGACGGATACGTGAAGGTAACGGATTATGGTTTGAGTAGAAAACTGTATCCCGGTTATTACGCTCATTCGGTATGTGGCACGTTGACTCATATGGCGCCGGAAGTATTAAATAAGGAATTGTATACCAAAGCCATCGATTGGTGGTCGATGGGAATAGTACTGTACGAGATGTTAACAAAAAAAGTATTTCTTTTGCTTTTATTTTTGATTTTTAAATTAATTTTTGGTTTATTAATGAGTTATTTATAGTGTCCCTTTATGGGTCGCGAGAAGAAATCGATTTTGAATCTCATTTACAAGAACGACATCGATTTTCCGCCATATTTGAACGCCGGTTCCGTCGATATTATTGGAAAAGTAAATAATAAACTGTCTTCTCTAATGCTATTATTAGTAATAATTTACATTATATCTCGTTCGTACTTAGTTCTTAAAGAGAAATCCGGACGAACGACTCGGAAATCGAATAAGTGGAGTGGAGGAAATCAAGCAACATCCTTTCTATCAAGTATTATTCAAAAATCTTCAATCTTCTTTACATAGACGTTTTCAGAAATAAATTTCTAATTTACTAGAACATATTTTACGCGCAGATTTCAAATTATCATTTGTTTTTACACGTAATATAAATAACAACGATATTTTGTTTAACAGATAATTGATTGGGACGACCTCATACAAAGAAAATTGCAACCTCCATTTATTCCAACGGTGAGTAACTTAATATAAGTAAATAAGTTATTTATGAAAAGAAGCTTTCTCATATATATACTGTTCTTTTTCTTTGAAACTAGATGTCTCATTTACAAAATAAAGTAGAAAGAGAAACGGACAATTGGCCACCTTTCACTAACGAACAAACGGACTCCTTTATCGATACCGATCTAGACAACTTCTCATATTTGGCCAATTGGTTACAAGTTACAACCTTATGATAAATCAACGACGTTCTTCAGTACTCTAAATTGCCATTAATTAAATTATAAAATCTCTAATTTTTGTTTTTGAGTGAGGAAATTCGTTTAAGTGTAGTTTCTGGAAACTTGTAATTAGGAATGTTTGTTGGATGCAGAAAATTTAGCAAGAAAGAACATAACAAAAAATAAAATAAAATTATAAAAAATAAGAACGTAATGCGATAATTATGAGCATGCATAAATTTGTACAGCATTATAAATTTATTAATCTATATATAAATGAGAATGTTTGTTTGTTTGTTCGCTATACACTCCTAGGCCGTTCGACTAATTGCTACGAAACTTAGCAGTTACGTTTATATACCCTTAACTTTGATAATGTCGTAGATCTTTTCATCGCACATAACAATATATAATTTTAACATTATTTTCAGATATATAAAACTATAATTAACATGTAGAGGCTGTCCATAAATTACGTGAGTTATGTAGATAATCATTACGATATATTAAAAGGGAATAGGGTGTTTACAAAAGCGTTACGTAATGCTAGAGTCTCAATTCTTGAGTAACAGAGTAATTCATTTTGTTTCTGAAGTGTTGCGTAACAAACCGTATTGTTCATGTCACTGCTTTTGTACATTATACGTATAATTAATACTGTAATACAACTCATAGACAAAAAATTAGAATACTCACCTAACTGAAAGTTTAATGTACATTTTTCCATGAACAATACAGAGTACAAAACTTTTTTCGACACTACATAAACAACGTATATACAGTATATATTTATTATGCCCATTAATCAGACAAATTAACCCAAACTTTTTTTGTTACCAATGGGAATGAAATGACAAAAAAATAGAATAAACTTTGACTGTGACAAAATATTAGAATATTAGCAAAAACAGCCAGACAAACAGCCATAAATAACTAAATTGTGATGCAAATTTGCATATTGCTAAGCAGCGCAATATGCAAATTTAACAGGGCATATTTAGCAGCGCAATATGCAAATTATAACAGGGGCATAAGCGCGACATCAATGACAGAATTAAAGATAGTATCATAGCCTTGCACAAAGCAGGAAGAATACAAAAAGAAATTGCGAATTATGTAAAGTGCTCGCAGCCAACAGTCTCTAGAATACTGAAACAACAAAACCCTGTTCAAGATTTAACTAACACACTTCAGAAATGTGGATGTAAACGATCAACGACTGCAAGAGATGAGAGAAACTTGAGGATTGTCGTGAAAAACTGCTTTAAAAGCGTTAATCCGAATCATGTCCGACAGATTGCAAGCAGTGATTATGGCAAACGGCGACGCCACAAAATATTAAGATTATTTTGTTGTATTTCCTACAGTATATTTAACCTACATTTAGCTAATATTCTATTTTTTGTCATTTCATTGCCATTTGTAAGAAAAAACGTTTGAGTTAATTTGTCTGATTAATGGGTATAATAAATACAGTATACATAGGCATTGTTTATGTAGTATTCTCACTCTGTATTATTCATGAAAAAATGTACACTAAACTTTAAATTAGGTGAATATTCTAATTTTTTGTCTAGGAGTTGTATAATATAACGTTCAGTATGTTGTGCTGAGTATTATTCCTTAGTACAATTAAGAAGATTAACCGAAGATATGCGTTACGTAATTTTGGGAATGGGTATCTGGGACAGTATTATAGAGCATTACAGAGGGTGGAATGCAGTGTCGTGACGAAAAACTATAGGGCCCCTCGCAAATTTATTGATAGGCCCATTGCAGATCCATAAGCACACTCAAAATCAATAACTAAAAATTGATTTTAAATTCAAATAAATTATTTACTGTTATTTTTTAAAATTTACTTTTTTTTGTAAGATTTTCTATTACTATGTATAAAATCTCATAAATCTATATCAAAGCTTCCCAACGGAGTCGGTATCGACCCCTAGGGTCAATGACAGTTTGAAAGAGGTCGATGAGCAAATTAAGTACATATTGCATATGCATATATAATAATATTTTAAATATTGTTTAATGATTTAGTAATTATAATCATTTAAAATTTATTGAAAATACTGTATTTACTATTATTTTCAAAATTTTACAAATGCAAAAAAAAAAATGTATTAAAAAAATAAAGTATATATTTATTTAAAGGGAGTCAACGGAAAAAATTTTCTTGAAAGGGGGCAATATATGAAAAAGGTTGATAACTCCTTATCTATATAGTCCAATTATGTTAATTACTTTCATGAAATTTAGAAAGCTGTAAAATCCATTAAGGAATGTTTTGTTTATGTTCCTATTACTGCCACACATGTTTCCTTTTCAATTGATATAAATTAATTTTGTTCAATTCTGAAAAAAATAGGACAATTTGTCATGAATATATCTCTGATGTCAGAAATATGTTTTTAGAGAATTTTTGGATCGATTCAGAAACTTTAAGCTTTTCAACTTTGCAAATATTTAAAAACTTTCTAGAGAAGATATTTTATAATATTTGAATAAATGAAAACAGACCTGAAACTGAAGCCAAAAATTTTTTTAAAGAATATATGGCTCCATGTACCAGCAAAAAAATGGAAGCTTCAGTTCCAAAGGCCTACAGAAAAATATAGGAGTAAGGATGTAAAGGTGAGTGGCTGAGATTTCTTAATTAAGATCACACAAAAATTTCATTATAAAATTTCTTATTCTTTATTTATTATTTTTAAATATAATTATTTTCCAATGCAAAAATCTTTAAAAATAACATCTAAAATATCTTCTGTTGTTACTTTTCCATTTATTTTACCCAATTGTAACAATCCTTTACGAAGATGATGTGCAGCAATCACAATATCCTTATCTATTGTATCAAAATAACTGTCTAAGTTGTTTACACAGTTAGCAAGGAGCATCCTATGTCTCTCTCGAGTTAGCATTGGATTTTCCACTAGAGGATTTCCACATCTTAAATTTACAAATATATTTATGTTTATAACATTAACCAAATTAATATAATGAAATATATTTTTATATAAAAAATATATTATAAAATACTTACAAGATTTCAATTTTCTCCTGTAATAATTTTAAAAAATCTTCTATACCTGTTTCTGTTTTACATGAAATTATACAAAGCTGGAATTTGAGTTGTTCTAGATCTTTGATAAACTGTTTCAATTTCTCAATTTCTTTGCAACTCAACAGATCATGTTTGTTTATAACAATAAAAGTCATAGGTTGTTTCTTATTGGCCTGTGAATTTTGAAATTCATTTGATGACATTCTAATATCATTTAAAAGTTGATCAACAACTTCAATAGACCTTTTACCATCTTTCACCAATTGGATTGCTTCATTGGCTTCAATCATAATTATCATTAAATCTGAGTGCAAAGCACTAAAAAAAATTTTTTTAAATTAATATAAAACAAAAACATACAGGAAATTTTATTTAATAATTATTCTTATATCAAAAAGAAAAACACCTTTAATTATTTAAAAATCCAGTAGAGTCCTGATTACTGAGACCTGTTTGTCTGAAGTAAATTTTGAGAGTACTTTGCCACAAAAACAAGAGAACATAGTAAAATACAGTTCATTTCATATATCTTGACCAAGCACAGTATTTGAAAAGAGAACTAAAAGTTTTAAAAATAATTTATTCTAGGACTTCAGATAATATGAATTTTAGAAAAAAGATTAGTGAAATTTTAATTGTAATCAAAAGTTTATGTTTGGTTTAATAAATATAGTTATAAATAAAATTTTAAAAGTGTTTTGCTGTAAATTTAAGTCATTATCATACTTGCCAACTTTTAGAATGGAGAATAGCTAGGATGTTGATAGAAAAACACTGCTTTTTGGATATAAATGCTGACAGCATAAAAAATGAAAAAAACCTCTTTATTAACATTACTATTGCAAAATGCTTATATTAAATACCTTTAACAAACAAAATTTAATTTTATCTTTGCATATGATATCATGTAAAGCTACTGCCATAAACACTGTCAAGAGTATGGCAATAGATTTATACTCTTTAACATCACAATGTAAATAAAAGTCAAGTATTTCACAGGTCATATCATAAATCCACATCCAGATTTATTGTGTTCCATCTTGATGGGTTATGAGTCTTGATATTGCATGATGAGGGCCTCCGATTATATGTAGGGTTGCCATAATTTCCAAGCATTGATAAGGGACATTTATTTAAGTGCTAAATAAATAAAACTTGAAAAAAGTGGGTAGGTAATGGTTTATTTTACTCTGATAAAAAATCATAAAGTTTAATCAATCTAATAAAATGAACACTTAGAATTATAAAAAAGATGCAAGGCTAATTCCTTTTTAGTTCAGTCATATTTTAAAGTTGAATTTACTTTCTTAATTATATCATTTTCTTCTTTCACAAAATTATAAATTGTGAATTTTGATTTGTCATTATAAAATTATAATGACAAATCAAAATTGCTTCAATTGTCTGCAATGACAACCTGTTTCTTTCTTCCCACTATTGAGTTGACATTATAGAAAATATTCTCTCTACATTTGCATTGTGCTATATGAATATGTATTTGCTATTCCAGCAATAGCAAATACATATTCATATAGCTTTATTAGGCTCAACTTCTGATCAATATGCTTTGTATCTGCAAAAAACTTCAGCCATTTCTCTTCCATAATCAATTTCATAGTTGCTTCACAGTTTTAGTTGGTATTATTTTTCTCTAAATAATCTTTTAGATACACAAACTAGTTGAATAGAATCTCAGTGATACCAATATCGATGTTTCTTACTTGTAAATATACAATAGTACATTTTATTTCTTCCCATTCAGGAACTTGGTTGAGAGTCATGCAGGTCAAACACATTGAATTTTTGGAATGATTGTGACCATTTCTCAATATATTCCATAGCAGTATTAAAGAAATCAATAGCCTGTTTTTTGAAAGTTTCCACTTTGGTGCTGTTTCCAAAATCAAGCTTTAAGTGATTCAAGATTTGTTTTGTCGCCATTCCAATAAAATTGGATTTTTTCTTTCAATCATATTTTGTTTTATCTCTTGTAATACAGCCTTTACTTCCAGAACTGTGATGTTTGGTTTTTCTATTTTTTTAATTTGAGTTTCAAATGTATTGAGCTGTGAATGCAAAAAGCAAAAATAAGCTTCACTCATTGGATCATCAAAAAATTTTGCGACATGCAACGGAGAGAAATTTCAACATGGGATAAATTAATATATTTTTTCATACATGATTCGTTATCCGAACCATCCCAGTCCCCAATTGATTCGGATAAACGACGCTCTACTGTAATTTGGCAGCTAAAAGAATATTTGAAAGTATCACAGTAAACTATCCCGTTCCTGAGCATTCTATGATGCAAATAGATTGCTCCTTTTCAAAAACTGAAAAGAAAAAATGTAGGGTTAAAAAGTTGTCCTCCCCTGACAAATGGATTGAACTTTTCAAGTCAAGCAATAAAAGAAAACTTTTCACATTGCTTTCTTAAACATGTGTGTCTTCAATCTGATCTTCAGCAACGTGAGGGTGATAAAATCATTGTTATACAGGACTGGAAGGCAGGAATAGAGCCAAGGATCAAAAATTACTGGTAGGAAAAGCATTAACGTTAATCTTTGAAACAAAATCACCTATAGTACAGAATAGGCAAACCATAACTGACTCATTTGATTTCACGATACTTGAAAACAAAGGTAATTTCAGAGGAGCTGACATTGGAGCCAGACCAGCTTATAATGGTAATTCTCTACCTACTAAAGAAAGCAAGTTACAGGATGTAAATTATCTTCTTCAGTATATTGATAAAGTGACAGCAAAATGTAAGTTCTATCAGAATCTAGCAGATGATAAAGAGAAAGGAAATACACAATCATTGGAACTAAGAAAATGACCTAACATAACTCTTCATTACTTTGTTTTTAAACTGTTTATGAAAAGCTTTAAGCTTCTTTTTGTCTATAGGTTTATGCCTATTAACTTGAAAATTACTTTTTACAAATACAAGATAAGGACTTTTAAACATTTCAAAATATTATGTTAATAAGTATATAAGTCACATTTCTCATAAAAAAAAATTATACTGATCAAGTGAACTAAAAAAATGGTGATGTATTGGATTATTTTATGACTGTACTTTAGTTTAATATAATTTTGTCTGCCAATATAATTTTTAGTAATATTTTGGAACATAGCCAAAAGAGGACCCTAGTAAAAGACAAATAGCTAGAACAATACACACTACTCATTCCAGTGTATGGCAATTCTTCACGAATATCAATTGTATCCATGCAATTTATGAGTGCACTTGTATCATGATTTTCCTTCACAAGTACAGTTTTATCAATAGTGTTTGTATAGGAATGTTAATCCTCATTTTCTCAGGAATGTTCTATTTCACTGATACATTACACAGTTACATTTAAAAGTGAAAATGAAACTACTAAACTTTGATGCTTAACTTACAAATTAAGCTTTTGATCAAAAGCTAGCTATTAATTTTTTTACATATATCTTAAATGTTTAAGATGTATTAAAGGCAAAACAATTTTAAGCAACTTAAACAATTTAATGTGAAAATAATCATTTAAATTACAGTCGACCCCTCTATAAGATAGAGATACGTTCCATTCTGTAGGAATCCGCTTTCTTACGAATCCTACCAATCACGACCCGACACGTATCAAGTTTACGGACTACGGCTGTTTGAAAGATTTTCTTCCATAAAATTAATCGATTCTAGACTAATCCGACTCAACATTTCCAAAATACGTATATATTTTTTGGGAATAATCCGTATAAACTACGCTATAAACAAAAAATTGTAGGATTACTTACCGAGTGTCACCATTCGACATTGCCATTGCTCAACATTGTTTTCGTCGCGGAACAGCTCAGCAAAGAGCGGCCGATTTCTAACAACTTATTTTTCTGCGAAAACTTCGTTGAACTTCGGAGACATCATTAATATAAATAATTTTAATCGCCGTTGAATAAGAAATGTTTCTTTCACAAGAAATGTATAAAATTACAGTACTGTATTAGACTTACGGTACCTAATTTACATACTGACAGACGATAGTTAGCGTAAAAATCTCCGTAGCGTGGCGCCACGCTAGACGGCGGAAATTATATATTTAATTATAACAAAGTTACAATAAGTTAATATATAATTATATATACAGTACCTAATTTATATATAATTAATATATAATTATATGTACAGTACCTAATTTATATATAATTTATATAATACTGTCCAGACGATAGAAATCTCTCCGTAGCGTGGCGCTACGGACGGCGGGAAAGTAGTTCGGCTTCCCGATGACGTTTGAGGTGTTTATAGGGAACTTTTACTATTTTTTACGGATACCGGTAGCAATTTTTTCGTAGTTTTATAGGAATCGTAACTATAGGGACCGTAATTATAGGGGGGTCGACTGTAATGTTATTTGTACTAAAGTATTTAAAAATAATGATTCATTAAATTTTACCATTTTTTAGCTCTTTTAACACCCTCATTTTCAATCAAATCTTCTGTTTCTCTAATGCCAGCAGTATCTGAAATATGTACAGGATAACCACCAATATTAAGTGAACAAGAAATAACATCTCTAGTTGTTCCTGGAACTGGAGATACAATGGCAGCTTCTCTTTGGCCTGCATAAATATATGATATTGAGAATATTAAATATTAAGATAATAATCAGTACAAAATTAAATTAAGAATACTGTTTATAAATTAATAATAAAATATAAAATAAGAATATATAAATCATAGCTTCCAAAGCTGTAAATGCTTATAATAAATAATACTACACTTTTGATAATTTTTCCTACAACAATTTAAAAAACCTGTATCAGATCTCTAAATTGTGTGTAAAAAGCTGAGGCAAGTCCCTAAAAGGGGATTGAAAACATTTGTTTGTTACATTAAATCATTGTTGGAAAAAATAAAAAAGATGTGGTGTCATTTAGTTTAAGAATATACAGGTGTAAATAATCAGTACAAAATTAAATTAAGAATAGCTAAAAATATACAGTTTCTTCTATGTATAGATTATTTAAATTGTTATGCTAGTTTATATCAAATATCAATTCTAATAAGAAAAAATTATTTGATTTAATGAACTATCAAGTACCACCAAGTAGATATCCAATTTTTATCAGGTTAAGGAAGAAAAATATTTCCTGAGTTCACCATGAAATTGTATCCATATGCAAATGAAAGGATAACTCGTATCAACCACCAGAGGGCTTGAACCTGATAAAAATTTGATATCTACTTGATGGTACGGTGAGGAGACTTATTTGTTTTTAATGTAAAAGACGTCAGAACCTCAAATAAAAGGTTGACGTTTTGATCATTTTTAATTTGTGAGTTTTTACCTATTTATTACTTGTTTTTATTGAAGTTTTTCTTCAAACCAATGTTACAGTTACTTCTGTGGTTGTGTTAACGGATTAATAGATAGACTCAAAAATTAAATTTTTTGTAAATAGTCTGAACTTCTAATTGGAAGTAAAATTGCCAAAGTCCCAGATGCTGCATATTAGGGCTTTATCATGGTGTTTATCACTGGTATAAATAACAAAACTGAACTCAACAATAAAGACATTTGAAATGCTTCTACTGTGTAGAACAGTGTGAGGACCCGGACATAGCCCTCCCCCCAAAAGGAAAAATATAAAAAAATTTGTTAAGTTCAATCGTCAAGAAAACAAATTATATAAATGTCAAATCGGCAAAACCGGACTTTGACGTCAGCGCTCATAGAGAATAACGGGAAAAACAAAATTTTAAATATAAAAGAAGAAAATTTAAAATATTAAAGTTAAGACACAGTTTAGAAGGTAAAACGAAACTAGAGAAATATCAAAATGAGTGTAGGTGTCATAGTCAATAATTAAACGTGATCAGAGTCGAAAGGATGGTGTCGGATAAACCATCTTCAGCCGACCTTTCTCGCAAACTTTACGAAGCTCCACTTACACCTGGAGACAGGTGGAAGACCAATTAGAAAATGGTGATGTAAGGTCTATCCAATTAGCAATAAGCCAAACTCGAAAAACCTATATAAAAGCACCAATTCCAAGGTCAACGGGGACTTCCACTAAGCTTCCACTAAGACTTCCACTAGACTTCTTTTGTGTTCGTGTATCTCCGATTTTTTTCATGCATCCTTTCATCTTTTGTGCATTGACTTTTGAAACTTCGAACTTTTAGCACAACACAGGACCAGATCGCAGCCAAAAACTCCTATGATGCTGGACCAGATTGCCGCCAAAATTCCCTACGACGCAAGACCAGAATCGACACCGAATTTCCTCCAACACAAGACCTTTCCAATGAGAGAATTTATGTAAGCATTATTGTCCGGAATAAACAGTTTGCCTCTGTAAAACACTTGTCTTTGCTGCCTTTAAAAACCGCCACCCACATACACATAGACCTTAGACCATCCCGACGGTAGGGAATAAAAATCTCCCCCCAATCGGCATTCTTACAACAGCGTTTGGAATACTTTTTACCATATCATAAATGTTTAATCATTTTTTGTCTTTGCAAACACTTGTTTTCTATCAGTTGCATAAATGGGATCTTTGCATCTTCTTCAACAAATGATTGATGATTGATCTAATATTATTTAGCTGATAATGTAATACTGTATCACTGTTATTAGTTGAATGTTTCTTTTATCAGATAAACCTTATTAGTCTCATCATTGATATTATTTTTCATATAGTTCAGCTAAAGTAAAACTTTAAGAGCAATTGTCCCAATGGCTTACTTAGAAAAAATGTTAAATTTTTTTTTAGCTATTTCTTTACAGCCAAACAAACCTTGAACTCTATCAAAACATAATCAAGTTGCAATTACTGTATTTAAATTACTGTATTTCAATACAGTAAGTATTTACTGTATTAAAATATTTTAAGTATTTACTTTGTGAGACTGCGGATTTTTAATTGGGAATTTTGTAAATGAAAGGAAACTTTCCTTTTTTTTTTTTTTGTTGATCGAAATTTTGTAAACATCCCCCCTAAACTCCTCCTGGAGTATTGGAGCAGAGGTCTCCTCCAACTATCAACAGTTAGGTGGGAAAGTTGACACTTAGGTGTCAAGAATGCACTGTCATCATCAACAAAAGTTGATCACGTGTTAGATTTTCCACAACAATGATATAAAAGATGCGAGCCACCAGAAGCTCGAGAGTTCACACACGGAAGTTATATTTGGTCATAGTGATTCCTCGTCTCCCACAATGGTAGAAGACATCAACAACGCCCAATGCTTCCATAAAGAACTTTCATCACCGCATATAGGACTCCTCCAACTTTAGAGTAATTATCAGAGGACTGCAAACTCTCTCTAAAAATGGAAATAGGCATAGCTGTCGTAGGATGAACTAAGCAGTTGTCAATCATATTTACTTTGCAATCTTATGTTAATTGCATCTAGCCTATATAACCTACAGATATGCATTTAACTCTGTATAGCCTCCTGTATTTTAGTGTTAGCTGTATAATAAATGTTTTGTTATTTTGTTAAACCTGTCTCCTGTCTCTGAAAGGACATTTGCCGACTTGCTCACCTCCCTCGCCACTCGATAAAAAGCCATTCGGAACAACAATGTGAGCGGTCCTTGCAGACTGTTTTCGAGTAAGTGGTCAAGAGGAATTAACCCTTGGCCCACGGTTTCTCACAACTTTTTTGAAAAATAACTATCAATCCAGGAAAATCAGAAAAAGGGAGAGAGAAATTTTTAATGTAGATCTATTTCATAAAAATTATAAATTTAAAATTATTTTCAGATTTAACATATACTTACAAATAATATTGAGAAGACTACTTTTTCCAACATTAGGTTTTCCTACAATAACTAAATGAACTCCACCACGTATACGTTCTCCTTTTCTATTGTCTAAAAGAGCACTTTCTATTTCTTTCCTCAATTTCTTCAATTCTATATTTGCTGAAGAAAATAATAATATCATGTAACAAAATACATACTGTATGGAATTGTGGTATTAACATGATAATGAAATATTTATTAATGCAATGTTATTTAAATTTTCAATGTACTTTTATGGTCAAATACATTTTTAAAACATTTATGGAATCAAATATAATAATATATTAAAATATTTTTGACAACTTTAATAGATATTTTTTCTGAACTATAAAAATTCAAAATAATTATTTAATTTTAAAATATTATTCTAGCAATAATTTATTGAAAAACTACTGAATCAAGCTGTTTTTATTATACTTATTCAAAATTTTTAATAAAAATATATAAAATGTATTTTTGAAACAATTTATAAAATATTACATAATAATAACAATAACTCTCCCATGGTTACCACCCAGTCATGATAGAAGAGCCCAGTAATTTTACTGATCCATAGAGCAATGCAGGTTGGAGCACAAGCTCCTGGTAGGGACACCCATGCTATGGGGACAAATAAATCTAACAGTGACCACACCCACATTCTGTAGAGAGAAATTTACCATGGTAGTAACCATATCTAGGTGTGATATTGGCTTGGACATCAACTGGTTAACAAGATCCACATTTGTGGGTTAGGATCACATTTGAAAAATAGGTCACAGTTTCCCTTGTTACCAATGGCAAAAGTAATGCTGGCCCAAGCATGACTACTGCAATGCCCTCAACAGATGTGAGGAATCAACCTAGCCTTGGTGTTTCTGTGGCAATGCATCCACAGACCACAAAGGCTGTAAAAACATGCCAATGGATGAAATAGACAATGGAAATGAATGAGTTTATCATCCGTACTTACTACACCATCATAAGACTTGAAACAAACATGACAGCATACAGATAACAACTACACCATAGATTCACACAACAATATCCTCACCTCACTGTCACTGAACAAAGGGTTGTTGATCAAAAAAGAACAGTTATACATAACAACCTTATCACACAAATGTCACACAAACTTATCAAACAACAGGTTGCTGATCAAATACATCAACAGACAGAACATTTAACATTAATGAAGATCACATAATCTGCCACGATATCCAGCAACAAGCACTGATAATAGCACATGCACAACAATTACTATTAATGATACTATAGACACTTCCTCATCCACCACTGATAGCATAGACATAGATTTAGTTAATACACTCTCACTTTTACTTTAGGAAACACTCACTACATATACAGGTACAGATTCCATACAAAGACCATGAATACCAAAAATCAACATGTCAAAGATAGTAGGAAAAACACTAAATTATGTAATCACTCATCTACTACAGTACCATACTACATCCATTTAATTTATATACACTCTCAGACATTCATACATTAGTTTATGCTGGGGCAGTCATAGTAGTGACACACTATGAACTGAAAATACAATTGCAGACAGATACATACAAAACACAATAAGAGTGCTGTAGAATAAATATTGATTTCTTAAGAAATTTATGAGAAAATATTAATGAGAAGAGTAAGAATTGAGACAACTTCCTAAAAGTTTAAACTTTTCAATATTAATAGCAAAATCTGTTAATATTTATAATTTAAAATGAATGACCTGTACTTTGGTATTATTTTAGAAAATTACTAATTATGGTATTAAAGCCGCACCAAATGATTCCTGTTATCTGCATTTACATTGTTTTATTTGTCTTTCTCATTGGTTTGCATGAATGTTGGAAGAACTCTAAAAAATAAAAAAATAAGCAATCATTATTGGAGTGAAGCTCAATGCAAGAGCAAATAAACTAAGAGTATTTCAATGCATCATTTTCCAAAAGATCTGAAGTTACAAAAACAGTAAGGCTGCATGTTCAAAAAGTTTGAAAAGTGTCAAAATTCCTCTGTTTCCTCTTTTCATTTTCATACGACTGATACATATTTCCATGTAAAATATGTTTAATCTGTATTTATTACCTCAGAATAACCTTATATAGATAAAATATATTTTAAAAAGTAATGAACCAATACAATGATAAAATATTATTTGAATATCACCTTATATTAGATTGTGTGAAATCATTCACTGTTCTTTAATTTGTATCACTGGCCAATAGATTAAATATATATATTGCCATTATATGACAATTTAATTGTTTTACTATTAGTATAACAGTGTGGAGTTTCTTTTACATTCTTTAATGGCTAATTTTTTACATATAAATATTATTGTTCTTATTTTATAATCCTAAACAATTAGAATTGAGTGTCTCATTCAGCAATTCCAACATCCAATAGTTAACAATGACAAAACTATTTTATTAATTACACTTTGTTACTGTACATGAATTTTGGACTAACATAACATTCAGTCCCACATCAGTGCTATGAATTAACTACTGATATATAATGATTACACTTCCACTACAGAATACTTTTAACACCAACATTAATTTCTGATTTCCAAAAATCAGAAATTAATGTTGGTGTCAAAATGTTACATTTGTCCAAAATTGATATGAAATTCTTGTTAGGGTCAATTTTTTCACTCAATGAGCTTATGTGGGGTCAACCAAACGCTCCCTTCACAAAAGGCTGTGTGAGCACAAACGTGACATCGACAATAAAAAGCACACCACCGCCCTCTCAACGGTTGCCACTGAACCGGGAATCACGGTCGACATACAAAATGTCCACTTGATCAGGCTCTCACATCGCACTGATCAACTGAGAACGATGGAAACTTTAGAAATATACAAGGCAGGATTACTTGGCACGTGCATCAACTCCAGGGATGCAATCGGTATATCTAGCGCGTGGAAGTCTTGTTATGAAGGAACTCATCCCCATAATTGAGTGTGTATAATTCGTCTGCTTCTACCGTTACGCAAACTTGATATTACACGTGCATTACAGTCGTTTTAGCGTGTGCGTAACATTCCATGAGTATTCTTAAATCTGTTTATAAATTTTGAATCGTATACGTTCCGTTCCAAACGCATTCGAATTCCTAATTAAGTAGCCTGATGAAGACCTCGATGAGGTTGAAAACATTTGCTAAGGTGTAAACACATACCACTGGAGCTGTAAAGGTTGTTTCAAGTGCTGAATTATAACTCCTCTAGTGTTGGAAGACATTTATTTCAATGAGCTTTTTCAACCTTTGAGCCTAACATATATAATATGTTCAATTGCTGTGTGTGTGTATGTATTCTTAACTGAAAGAATAAATTATTCTTTAAAAATATAATTATAATTGTATTTAAAATAGCAGCTATTTTGCTTTAAGTCATTATTTAAAATGTTAATAACATAATAATTTTTATTATTCATTGACATAAACAAATTAATATTACCTTAATTCAACTATTGTAAATGGATACTAAATAACTTGCAAATATAATATTAAAACCATGTAATAGCATGAATGTATAATTAATTTCCTGTCATAATAATAATTTAATTGGGATATAAATATTTAAATTTGGATTTTTAATTAACATGTAAATTATTTCAATAATATTTTCAAATGTATGATTATAAACTCACTTCTTAAATAAATATACAACTAAATTTCCTTTTATTAGACTAAATATTTTATGGTAGAAAAATAAATATAAGTAAATATCAATAAATAAAAATCAACTTATATTTTTATTTATGAAAAGACTGAATACCTTAATTCAATCTTTTCATAATTCACACAAAAAATTAGAATTATTACCATTATCTAAAACATCCAATTCAATGTTTTCATCTTCACCAAAGTCAATAAAAGCTTCTACATTTGCCATACACTAAATTAAAAATAAATTGAAAAATATTTTTGTAATATTTTAAACTATAATAAATAAAAAAGCAATAAGTAACAAAAATTCAAAATATATTTCTTAATTTAGTTGAACTTATTATCTCTTTAGAAATCTGCATTTCAAAAATCTAAATAAAACTACAAATAAATTCAAAATAATATTTGCCTTTTTCAATTTTTGTTTCCAAATGTCATATTTTTTATATAAAATTCCATCCAATTGTAATAAAGCTTGATGTCTTTGCATTTCTGTTTCTGCTTGTAAAAGATCTGAAAGACCTTCAACTTGAGTTAAGTCAAATTTTCCATTGAAAAATGCCCTGAATGTCAATGTTTTGAAATTTCATAAGTAAAATCCAAAAAACTAAATTATATTTTATTTGATATTTAATACTTTATATTAATTGAATTATATACTTATAAATCAACAAGAAATTCACACCCTTTTTAATTAATAGTTTGTTAGATTAATGTACGTACAGTATATTATCTGAAGAAAAAATATATCAGTAAAAGCTAAGAGAGATTTACTTATTGAGAAAATTAATTATTATAATTTTCTCCAAATAAATTGATTTTTATATGGTATATAAAAGCATAGTGCAAAAATCCACATTTTTTTGGATTAAAAAATCCATACCATTTTGTTTTTTATGTACTTTCCTCCATATCAATCTTAATAAATCGATCAATTTTAAATCAACAGTCTATCTGTAAAACTTCTCTATTATTGAAGTAGTATTCAAATTTTAATCTCAAATAGTAAATATTCTTATGTTAAACATTTCATTTGCTAAATAACAAAAGAAATTATTTGAAAATGTTTTAAAAATACTAAAAATATAACACAGTGGCTCTCTCAAAGCAATTTTTATTAAACACAACTTACAGAATCTCTTAAATTTATAATTTGAAGCACTTTTTTTAAATCTCACTCACTATTCTAATATAAGGAGATCCTATGTGACCAATATGCAAATAACAAGATTTACTGTTAGTGATCCATATTACTGTATAAAGGTTAAAATGTAATTTTTAATTTTATATAATAATATTTTTAGATTATGATTTTTGTATAAAGTATTGTGGTTTTATGTAAAATATTATCCAAACAAAAACATTTGAGATGTAAAAAATTGCATCAAGTAAAACTTGTGACAATTTAGACAACAGTCAAATGTTTTCTTAGGAGGTTTTCCTTGTTAAAGATAAACTTGGCACTTGGAAGCAGTATCCACAAGATTTTTACCTGTATTATTGTTTTCTACATTTTGCTTCCAAATGCCATGCTTATCTTTACCAAAGAAAGACTCCTAAGACAAAATTTGATTGTTGTCTAAATTGTCATAAGTATTTACATCTCAGATTTTTTGTTTGGATATCAATTGTTTTTTGGTTAATAATTGTATTATTACATCATGAGATAAGACAATGATATACAATTCAGTCGGTACTCAATGACTGTCAACTGAATGTTTTCAATATTCATTTCGGTCAGCACCAACTGAATGCACTGCCAACCAAATGCTTTTGATATACTGTTTCAAAAAATCATTATAAAAAGTTTTAATCGGAATAAATTTCAGCTTTTGTTATTCTGGATAACATTTTGAACAGAAATAATTTGTTTAAATGCAATTTTATCCTTGTAAGCATAAAATTAAGCTATAGAACTGAAATTGCTCTATGGGAAACTCCTGTGAAATCTTTTGACCTATTGACCCAAAAGTTTTGCCAGTCCCTCGTGATAACGAGAAAGGCTTAAGTTTAAAATCTATGCTTTCTAGATCCAGTAGTTTTTCTCTATGAGCATCTGTAGTGCCAGAAGAAGAAAAGAAGAAGAAAATACAAATTTTTTTTTGGTGATTTTTGCAATTGTTTACATTTCAGCAAGTGCTTTATAGAAAATCTTGAAATTTTTTGCACATTGCCTAAGAAAACAATTATCTTTTGAACAAGATATTCAGAATTACTTCAGCTGTTTGAGGAAAGAGAATGGTGACCCCTGAAAATCAAAAATCTGATTCCTCTATATATAATCAGTCAGAGACTTTTTTACTTGGTGGGGAGTCACTGCCATGACTCTCAATGTAATTTAGAGAAATTTTGCAAAAAAACTTACTGATGTTGGTCTCTCTGTCTGAAATGCAATTTGAGGAAATGGCAGAGTGCCTTATATTATAATTTTAAGAATTTCTGTAAACAGTATTTAATAAAAATTACCCTCAACAGACAATAGTTCCTAATTCAGAACTAAAAGAAAATGAAACAACACATTGAACCATTGAGATAAATAATACAATGGAATGTCAATTATGAAATTATCGAAACATCTCATCTCTTTTTGTTTTTTGGCCCATAACTAACTGAGAAGATAAAACCATTGAATACTGAAAGTTGTGGGTTTGTGCCTCACCAATGTGTGCACTATTTCTAATGCACACTGATGTGTTTGCTATATTAAAAACAGAATTGAAAAGTATGCTAATAATTACATAGTGCTTTAACACTTCTTCCAGCAGTCATTTTCTAAATAATACAAATGTTTCAGCCTCTTCAGCACCCCTCTTCAGGTATATGAGCAGAAAAAATTTGAATAAGCTTCCAAAAGTTCCAAGAAATTTTAAAGCAGCCAATGATGTTGGAATATTCTATGAATTTGGAAATTTTAGAATTGGCAGACATCCAATGAAATTTGAATTTATTTGACATTTGTATTATTAAGAAAGCAACTGTTGGAAGAAATGTTAAAGCACTAGGTAATTATTAGTTATCTTGGTTCTATCTTCTGGAATGTTTTGATGGTGTCCTATGCAATTATTTCTCTTAAAATGAATCAGAGATCTCACTGACCTTCATCAAAAACCTTTCAAAAATGAAAATCAATCCTGGTACAAATAAAAATCAGCAACTACTTTTGCAAATAAGGTGTTGTATTACACTTATTTCATTTTTTATAATACTATATTGTATGACAAACATGTCAATATTCAATTATCCAAACATTCACACATCTGAGCTGTGCTCAGTTTCAATTGATTTGGACATTTCATGTTCCACTGTTGTATTATTACAGTGAGACATCAAATGTCCAAATCAATTGGGATTAATCCAAATAAAAAATACTGTAACTTATGACATCCAAAACATTTTCAAAAATATAAGCTTAATTAAAATTCTCAAAAGCAGAATATCACAATTCTGAAAGAATAATGTCTAAAGAAAGAAGTCTTTAATATTAGAGATTAAGAGTACAGTCAACCCACCTATAACGCGGGTTCATATAATGCGGATTCGTATACCGCGGCAAAAAAATTGCAACCCGTATTCGTATAAAAACGCTAAAAGAGACTCGTAAAATGTGGTAAAACGTCATCACTGACTCATGACAGGATTGGGCAAATCTGGACCAATAGTGGATGAGCAGCCAAACTACTTACATGCTACGGAGAGTTTAGACGGGTAAGTTGAGTTTACTATCGTCTATACAGTATATAAATTAGGTACTGTAAGTCTAATACAGTACTGTAATTTTATACATTTCTTGTGAAAAAAGTCAATGGCCATAAAAATTATTTCTATTAATGATGTCTCCAAAGTTCAGCGAATTTTTCGCAGAAAAATAACTTATCAGAAAACGCGCCCGCCATTTGGTGCACTGCTACATGACAAAAACAAGCTTAAGCAATGGCATTGTCGAACGGTACACACTCGGTAAGTAAATTATAATTTTTTGTTTCTAGCGTAGTTTATACGGATTATTCCCAAAAAATTATACGTGTTTTGGAAATGTTGAGTCAAAGTAGTCTAGAATCAATTAATTTTATGGAAAAAAACCTTTCAAACAGCTGTAGTCTGTAAACTGCACACGTGCCGGGCTGTGATTGGCTCATGTATTTAAGGATTCCTGCAACGTGAAATTCTTATAAAGTGGAACGTATCTACCACGTTATAGGGGGGTTGACTGTATTTATATCTTACTGGAAATTGCTTTCTAAAAAGAATTATATGAATAAAGAACAAAACAAAAAAATTAACAGAATGACTTTTTAATCAAGGTTTAAATATTTTAGCAATACACTTTTATTCTTCTAACTCATTAGATAATAATGATTAGAATTACAATAAGTTTAAAAAATGATGAGTTTATAAATTTTTAAATCAAATAGAATCTCACAAAAACATCCTATTATACAATATTTGGCATGATTATCAATCTATAGTATACTCACAAAAACTTTACTATTAATAGTCAAAGTTCAAATTATTGTTGATGGACTAAGTAAGTTGAAAATATTTTGAGTATTTTGTGCATAAATTCTACTTATTCAATCATTACCATCATGACCTTTTATATTTTCAACATTTGAAAACTCAAATCTCCTTTCCTATTGTGGATAATTGGAAAACATTAATAAGTATTAAAAAATTATATTTTATGGAGAAAAATTATAATATTTATAGGAAGCATATTTTAGGCTAAAATATTTATCTTTAATCTACTGAAGCAATTCCAATGGATATTCTTAAAACAAATAATGTTATTGTAAATATATTTATTAATAGCTATGTATTTGTAAATGAAATTAATAATAATACATTCATAGAACATAATACCTTTTCGTAAATTCTCCTGGTTCTGCTATACAAAATCCTGGCAGTTTTGATAAACTTCTTTGTACAGAAGTTATAACAGCTATTCCTCCATGAACATGAATTTCACACATATCTTCCCCACTGAAACTATTAGGAGCTAAAAAAAAATTATTAAACTTTAACTGTGGTCATAAAATCTAACATAAATAAATTACAAATTTATTATAATAAAAATTAATCATCATTTTAAACTGAATTTGAAACTGTTGAACAGAAAATAAATATTTAATTGTTCTTATAAACAAATATGAATTAGACAGAATTAGATAACCTAATAAATAGGGTATAACAATTTAGTGTGATAAGCCCTGCAAATTGTTATACCCTATTTATTATGTTATCTAATTCTGTCTAATTTATAGTCGAGGGCAAAAAAGCATTGTTTATTATTACAAATATGAATAATCATAAATATTTTTAAAGTATAAATAGAAAAGATTTAAATAAATCATCTATAAGTTATTAAATTCCTTTTTTCCAAAATGCTAAAATTATAGATATTTCTTATTTCTGCACATATTGTTTATAAGATTATTGATATTTTATTTAAAAAACAAAATGTAATTTCTTCACAATATGCCATTTTTATTACTTTCCTGGCTGTTATATATAATAGAGAAAAAGTATGACAATCAGTCAAAAAATGATCCTCTCCAAGAATTTTATATTTTTGGACTTGTAGACCTTGAAACATCAAGATCAATGCAAAATGCAAAAAAATTTGGAATTTTTTTGTATAGTATCATATGATTCTGTAATGTGAAGTGTAGTCATGACTGCTATATAGTGGATTATCAAGAGATTTTCTGTTTAGATATTGTAGGCCTTTATATAATGTAATCTTCATAGTACTGCGCAGTGTGAATGGAAATAAATCTTGAACAAATATGTTTTAAATTGTAGATTATAATTACTGTAATGTCATTTTCTCTGCAAATTTGTTCTACATCAGATATCTATACATTTTTATGTATGGCTGATGAGGGTCTTGTGTACTGAAATGCATTCCAGTAATAAAATTGCATTCTGATGATAGAAGTGTCATTTTGATGTTACCAGTAGCAGTGTGATAAGTCTCTGTTATCTCTACTATAGTATTTGAGATATTAGTTTAGTACAATTTTGTTCATCCATTTTGAAGTGCAGTAACTCCCATGTCTTTTGTCAAAAATTTCTGAAAATTTGCAGGAAAGTTTGTATAATAGGGAAATTGATGCTATTACATTTTGGTGGCTAAAGATCAAGGGGTTGAAGAGATAGAGTGGTGTCATATCTCGAGTGGGGTTGGACTTAAATGAACTTCATTTAAGTCCAACCCCACTCGAATGTATTCACTAGTTAACTTTTTTTATAAAACTTGTCTCTACCCTCAAAATTAAGCTTTCTTCCATTTTATAGTAATTAATAATATCAAAGTTTAAAATAAAATTTCACAACAGATGTAAGACAGAGAATTTTAAAGGTTTTTGCGAGGAAGATACACAACTTTTGCTAATTTTTTCCAATGGTACAATGATATCATGATCAACCAATGACAGTATACCACAGTTCCTATTCAGATAACATAGAACACCTTGCTGAGGGTCCTATATATACAGTATTAAAAAAACAGGCTTGTTGTATCGAATATACATATATTTGATACAACAATCAAATATACATATATATTTGATACAAGCCTTTTTTTATAAGTGTATACATATGTATATATATTTATATATACACACTTATTGCTATAAAAATAAAAATCACTGCACCAAGGAGTTGTCCAAATTAAACAAAACTGTACATGTGTGAATATAATTATGATATAAGTGATTACAAAATGAAAGCAAAAGGATCATTTATTGCAGGAAAAATTACAAATGAAAGGCGGTTCTAGCACCCTGTTGGGCTACCTCTAGTGTAAATACATGATGTGATACGAGCAGGTATGGAGGCATGTAGATACTGTATGGTGTCCTGCAGCATCTCAGTCCACAGTTGCTGCAAATGGTCCTCTACTTTGGTCAAACTCCTAGGCTGTCCAACTTGGTATCCCAGGTGATCCCAGACATGTTCAATCAGTGAAATATCAGGGGACCAGGCAAGCCAGAGAAGTGTGGCAATGTGATGGAGACAGTCCTGTGACACCCTTATTGTGTATGGTTGAGCATTGTCCTGTTGGAAAATGACTTGAGAGACAACACATGTGACTGCAGGATGTCACTAATATATCACTGGGTTATCATGGTCACTTGGATCATTACTAGAGGTGACCAGATGTCTTATATGATGGCACCCTAGACCACCATACCAGCTGTGGAGGCAGTGTGCCAGTCCAATGCATAAACAGGATTGATGCATTTACCACAGGGCCTCCAGACACAAACACAGCCATCATCACTGCCCAAACAGAATCTGTATTTGTCACTGTATATGATCCTGCTCCATTCTGTTACAGTCCAATCGTGTCAGAAGCAACACCACTCCAAACAAAAGCGACAATGGGTGGCTGTCAACAGCAAACACACATAATGGCCGCTTCAATACCAAATGTTCTTCATCCAGGAGCCTCAAAATGGTATGAACAGACACAGGAGCCTGTAATGATGGTGCCATCTGTGTCTGGATGGTGGACAACAATATAGTTGGCTGTGTGCATACTTGTCGGAGGACCAGGATCCTCTCGGCTATTTGGTGAGGCGACCATCCGGTTCTCTCAACCCAATGATTCCTCCCCTCTCTTAGTTGTTCATATGATCTTCGATTGCAATGTAAAGGCATCTCTAGTGATACAGCAACAGGAAAACTACAAACAGGATGCCTTTATGTGCTTTTTTTATAGGCCAGGGAGGATGCACTTTAACACTCTCTGCTGGCATTATGCAATGAGCGATCATGCTATAACTCTAATCATTTCCATATCTGCTTGAGACTTATTTGCATGCCAATTTTCTCAGCAATATGACAACGCCTCCTTGGTGTGCTAATTTTTTTGGCAATGAGTGTGTGTGTGTATGATGAGAACATGTATGATGAGAATATACATGATTTTATATATATATATAATTATGTATATTCACTGTATTTAAATGTGATCCGAGATCATTTTATAAGTTATCAGTAAATAAAATGGGTAAAAAGTGTAAAATCATAATATGGTGTAGAATTATACATCAATCCAGATTTCTTACCAGGAAACCATGACACAAGACCTATATCTAATAATTCTCGAGTTTCTGGATCGGTTAATTTTCTTAAGATAAGTTTTCTAGGCTCTGGAAGAGATTTAAGTCTAGCCATGTCTGTCATGACTTTATATGCAGCGGGACCCGATACTCTGATCACAGCTATAGCACATCGTCCCTGGCCGGAAGACAACGCATAAATTGTCTTGCCAGATATAGATGCATTCGAAGAACACCATCGAAAAAAGTGACGAACGGTATTTAACATTACACTTAAAACAAAATTCAGATTTATCCAAATAACACGTGTAGTTATTTACTTGCCATGCCATTTAATTTCCATTATTCGACAATGCGACCTCTACCGACATCAGAGATTTGAGAGACTGACATATTTACATCATATTTAATTTTCAAGGAGATTAAAGAATTATTTATCATGATTATTAAAACCATACATTGTTTAAATATTCAAAATAATTTTTCAAAACCATTTTATTTATATTTTTAATGAAAAAAGTCTCAATAAAAATAATCTAGAGAAAAGGATTTTTTTTAACTCTTTCCGCCCTGTGAGCACTAAGAAGGCCTCTTTTAGCAAGCCCATTATGGGTTCGGCCAGGCCCATAATGGGACGGCCAGGTGATGAGGGACGGGGTCCGACATATCCGGACGGGCCACCCCCTAAAAATTCCTGGGGATTATTCGTCCCGTCCCGGATCCCCCAGAGCGGTAGGCTGCCACTTTGACCGCTCGGCCATCCGGCCAATGATAGCATTGTGGTAAAATTTGATGGATACATAGCATTAGACAGACAATAACCATCTGAAAAATAAGTGAATAATTTAACTCAATTAAATTATCATTTATGAACACGTTTTTGTTATAAAATCCGCTCGTCCTATTGTGAACGTGGCAGAATCCATTATGCATCCATATCGAATCCATACAGCCCAGACATATCACTGTCTGATTACCATTTGTTTGGACCACTCAAGCAGACATTGGAAGAATGATTGAAAATTGATAAACAGATAGAACACTCTGTGCAACTAACTTTGGGCACAACTCACTAGTTTCTATAATGCAACAATCAAAACACTGATAATCAGGTGAGAAAAGTGTTTAAACACTTTTCAGATAGTGATATGTCTGGGCTATATTCAGGATATTCAACAAAGGTCTCGATGCATTTGCATTATTTTCTCTTGAATTAGAGTGTCGTTGTTGTATAGGAACAACATGTTTCAGACTGGATACCTCATTCTTTAGACTAATAGTCTTCCTTGACTTTATCCAACAGTTTGCAATAGTAAGCAACATTAACTGTCCTTTGTTCATCGAGGAAATCAATGTATACACACTCTGTAATTCCAAACATAGTGACAAGAACCTTATCCACAATTTGGAACATAAAACGTGTAAGATTAAGACAGTTTATCAGAATAATTCGTGAAGACACTATTTAAATGAGTCGCGTAACTTTCCCAGCATAGACATTTAAATTTGGGTATGCCGCCATCTGTTACGATGTTCTATTAAAAAACTTTATGTACTACTAATTATTATAAAATGGCAAAAAGCTTAATTTTTAGGTTATAAATCAGTTTTATTTTTTAAGTGCTAATGAATAATGTAAATGCTAAGTGGGAATTTGTGTCCAAAAGATTTTTTTAAATAAAATGTCCTAATAGATGGCGACACACAATTTTATAATTTGGCCGGGAAAGTAAAGCAACTCGTTGCGAGATTTATAAAATTATCAATACAGTATTGATTAATTATTATGTTAATATTAATATTGAAAATATTAAAAAGAAATTTTTCGCTTCAATATGTCCTGTTAAAATATACATAACAATATAGCATATGTTACCTATAGGCCTGTATATTATAGGCTGATGCTTGGTGCTACAATTATGCTCTACGTCTCTGACTAATTACAAGGTTTTTAATTAAAATATATTTGAGGTGGAGCGTTAGCGAAGTCTCTTCTATGTGGCTGAGAGAGTTGCATTCGTTCTCAATATCTGTTCCATCGATTTTGATTAAACTTTGCCATTTCACATTAATTGCGATGAAGAATCCAAAAATGTTATAAAAATGTGTGTCCGTGTGTTCGTTTTCAAGATATTAGGTTGTAGCACTAGCGCTTGCGACAAAGCGATATCGCACGAATCTCTCGACTTTGTCGTGCGATGTTTCAAGATCGCTAGCACGTTTTCTATGGGCTTATAGAATTGAGTTTCTTCTCAAAATTTAATGAGCCAATTTTTATAAAACCTCGCCATTTTTTATTAAATGCAATGGGGAATTCAAAACTGTAATGAAGGGCCATTTAAATGTAAAAAATGGGAGTCCATGACTTTGTTTTCAATATACAGTATATATGTCAATCTGCTTTCTAAAATGTACAATATACACGTGATCTCACATTTTTTACAAATTTAAAAAATTTTTATTTTGATTCATTCTGAAAATAAAAGTCGATATTTTTAATTAAAATATGATAAAAATTTCAGCTCGGCATTGTGACGTTACAATAATAATTACCATTCCGACTGTTATATAGGCTAGGACGGGCAACTTTCACGAAATATTCTGATAAAATGTCTTAATCTTACACGTTTTACGTTCCAATGTTCCTGACAATCATATTGATTTTCATTTCGAATAAAAAAATAAAACCAATAGTTTAAATGTTATAAGATCTAACCGTTGAGAAAGTTTAGACACTAGACTGATTTCTATAAATTATTCTAGTGAAAAAATTGCCAAAACAACACGAATTAGAACATTTTATTTGTCATTATTTAGCATTAGATTCCTTTCGAAAGCTCTTCAGTACGATCTACAAACTTTAAAACCAGAACGCAAATATAGCAAAATTAAAAAAAACACACAGACACACACAAACACAGATTCATTCAATTAACGTAATTTTATTAAATGTATAAAACAAATAATAATTACACAGTATACAGGCCTACTATAGGCTAATAAACATCATTAATAAATAAAGAATTTTCGTAGTAAACGAGGAAACTTATTCGTTGGGGACCTCTTCCGTTTTCTCCGTCTCCCTCACTGCAGGGACCCTCTGCACGGTTATAGGAACAACTCTTTCGTTAGACGGTAATTCTTCGCGTTTTTTAGGCGCTTCCACCGTCAACACTCCGTCGCCACTCAGAGACGACGTCACCTTCTCGGGATCGACTTCCTTAGGAAGGACGTATCTGCGGGTAAACTCTCTGGACACGAACCCGTGTTGATCCATCTTCTCCTCGTGTTTTCCGTGTATCACCACGCAATTGTCCACGGTTTTGACGGTGATGTCTTCCGGAGAGAAGTGGCTGACGTCGGTCATGACCCGGAAGTGGTCTTTGGTGTTGACTACTTCGGAAACACCGGAACTAGAATCTTGGACACTCGTCTGGCATCGCGGTCTGACGATAAATCCGCGATATGACGTCGGAGGGAAGAAATCCTAATCTGTCAGACCCAAACCGAACTGTTGATCGAATAATCGGCGAGGATAATCCCACACGTCGCCTAGTAAAGCGGGTAACAACAATCGAGACATTTCTGATTCTCATAAATGTTATACGGGGGGAAATAATCCCCTGCGGAGTGAAAAAAGGCAGCCACCCGCATCCGCAATAACTGTCTAATCCTCGAAACAGTACCTCCTCGCTTCACAGAGCTCCACCTTAGAATGTAAGGCCGTTCTCTGTGCCGCGAGGATAGAAAAAACTATTAGAAATAAACAGTGGTTGTTGCCTCGTCACACAAGCCAGTACGGCAAGGGAGTCAACGGCCATAAGACTGGAAAAGACAGTATCCTATCCCATTGAACAGGTGACAAGGAAATCATTGGATAAACAGGAACTGGGCAGAAACCGTCAAAAGAAAAAAAAAAAAAACTAGTCCTGTATGGGAGAAGACACAGGGAACAGACAGGTCGAAAGGAAGGTGGAGGTCCAACACGCAGAAGGGTGGAGTCCACAATCCAAAGAAGACAAAACAGAAGACTTAAAAGTTAAACTATTCTATCTTACATGCTATTGTGCACTTAAGAGGATAAATCGTTAAGAATTGGTTTACCATCCTTCCAGGTCCAGAGGATCTGGTTGGGGGTATCCCATAGAGAATTGAAATTTGCCCGTGACAAAGATTTAAAGTCCGAGAGCAGCTTGCGAGCTAAAGCCTCGCGGATTTTGATTCGAAAGAGGCAGTGGGCAGTGTTTTTGTGATCAAACACCTTCCTACACCTGGCCAACCATATCTCGTGTTTAGCCATATGAATTAGGAGACTAATCACATAGGGAGATACAGTGCCTTTGCTAAAAAGGATGTGGAGAACAGCGTTCTCACATGACAGAAAGGGCAGACCAAGGAGGGGAGTTATCCAACTCCAAATCTTCCTTGCAACCCTACAGAAGTAAAAGAGATGTGCTGCCGTTTCAGGCGAAGAATTGCACATTGGACAGCTTTCACTCACAACGTAAACTCCGATAGACCGGAGCTTAACCTTGGTGGAGAGTGCATTATGCAGTAACCTCCACTGAAGTTCGACGCAGTGTTCGGAAATAAGCCCATCAAAACATCTGCGCCAAACAGTGGCCCAATCAATAGAGGCCTGAGTGTTTAATGGATAGAGGGATAGCAAGGTATCGGGCCTAAGGTGGCGATAGATTTCGCAAGCCTTAGTTTTAATCGAAGGAATATTCCCAGATTGGGAGAGACTGAGTAGGTGTGTGCACCATACTTTCACAAAGGGTGGTGGATCCAGTACCTTGGGCATGAGGTTTACCTTGTAATCAGGTAAAAGTAACTTAAGGCGATACTTAAGAAAAAAGCTATATAGCTTACTTACCGGGTGATCACGGGCACTAAGGTCTAGAACTAGCTGCCTAATTTGGGTAGCAGCAGAAAAGAGGGTGGGTTCAAACATAGCCCAGCCACCGTTTGCTCTGGTATTATACATTATATCTCTACTAACCCATTCGGGTTTATTGCCCCAAACAAAACGAAAAAGGGGGCGATTAATATGCCGAAAGCCTGCGTCCAGGCCGAAAACAGAGGCATAGTATACACAAATACCAAACATGATGTTTTTGTAGACAGCTATTCTACTTGGAAAGTAGAGATAGCTTCCCGTCCAAATGGAAATTTTATCCCTAATTTTAACTTTAATCTCCTTTAAGTTATGTTTGGCCGAGTCGGCACCAAAGTATAAACCTAAAATCTTAACCCTACTGCTCACAGGGATGTCAGAGAAAGACACAGGCAAAGAGATAGAGCCAACAAGAGACAGAAAGGAAGATTTCCCCTTGTTAATAACAGCTCCAGAGGCCTGACAATACCTGTCAAAATGGCCAAAAATTCTGGAGATAGCCCAGTTGTCTTTCACAAAGAAAGTGACGTCATCCGCGTGGGCCACGAACTTATAGTAGTCCGATTTGTAGTACCCAGGCATAGGGTAACCTGAGATACTGAAGTCCCTTTGTATCTCGCCCAAAAGGGTGTTGATACATAGGGAGAAAAGAAACATGGACAGAGGACATCCCTGTCTGACACCCTTACCAAGCGGGAAGGGGTCAGAGAGATGGCCATTAATGTTGATACGGCAATGAGCNGGGTGGGTTCAAACATAGCCCAGCCACCGTTTGCTCTGGTATTATACATTATATCTCTACTAACTCATTCGGGTTTATTGCCCCAAACAAAACGAAAAAGGGGGCGATTAATATGCCGAAAGCCTGCGTCCAGGCCGAAAACAGAGGCATAGTATACACAAATACCAAACATGATGTTTTTGTAGACAGCTATTCTACTTGGAAAGTAGAGATAGCTTCCCGTCCAAATGGAAATTTTATCCCTAATTTTAACTTTAATCTCCTTTAAGTTATGTTTGGCCGAGTCGGCACCAAAGTATAAACCTAAAATCTTAACCCTACTGCTCACAGGGATGTCAGAGAAAGACACAGGCAAAGAGATAGAGCCAACAAGAGACAGAAAGGAAGATTTCCCCTTGTTAATAACAGCTCCAGAGGCCTGACAATACCTGTCAAAATGGCCAAAAATTCTGGAGATAGCCCAGTTGTCTTTCACAAAGAAAGTGACGTCATCCGCGTGGGCCACGAACTTATAGTAGTCCGATTTGTAGTACCCAGGCATAGGGTAACCTGAGATACTGAAGTCCCTTTGTATCTCGCCCAAAAGGGTGTTGATACATAGGGAGAAAAGAAACATGGACAGAGGACATCCCTGTCTGACACCCTTACCAAGCGGGAAGGGGTCAGAGAGATGGCCATTAATGTTGATACGGCAATGAGCCTTACGATACATAATTTGGATTGCCAAAAGTATCTCGTCAGGTATACCATATTTTTTGAAAACGTGCCAAAGAAAGCCGTGGTCTACACGGTCAAAAGCTTTCGATTGATCAATCGAAAGCAGAGCTAATGGCCATTTCCTGTTGGAGCAATACTCGCTAAGTAGCCTAATAAAACTTAAATTATCTAGGATACTTCTATTAGGAACACCTCCTGTTTGAGTGTTAACAATACTGGGGGTCAGGGCGGAACCAATTTTGTTGTAAATAATGCGCGCGTAGATCTTATAGTCCACGTTGGTAAGGGCCGAAAATCATGGACAGTAGTGCAGTTGACTAACTTGGGCAGAACAGAGAGCTGACCCAAGTTGAATTTAGAAATACTAGGGTCTTCGGGGGATAGAGAGTTGTAAACAATTGGGAGAAGGGAGGACAATTTATCGGAAAAGACTCTGTAAAACTCAGCTGGTAAGTTATCAGGTCCAGGAGATCTGCCTGTACGCATTGCTGAAATTACAAATTTCACTGAATCCTGGAAAAAAAGATTCGGAAAGGGATGAAGGTAAGCCGTAGGAATTGCTCTTGTCATGTCTTCCCATTGAGATGAGTCAACACGAGTAGGAGCGAAGAACTGAGAAAAGTGCTGAAAGAACACCTGGGTAATCTCTTGGTCATCAGAAGTTAAGGTGCCATCGTGCTTTAGAATGGAGGAGACATTAGATTTAGATTTATCATTGCGATAACGGCCGAAAAAGTTTGAGTCGAAACGCCTCGGGGTATTAAGGCAAGAAACCTTGTACCCCTCATAGGCGTGTTCGAATCTAAAAGGGAATCTAAAAGGGTTGAAAAGGCGTGTTCGAATCTAAAAGGGTTGTTAAAAGGGCAGAGATGCTGGCAGAAGCCTGCTTGACGAGACCTTCAATGTACCCAGTGTTGTCCTTGCTGCAGCGACAGTCAGACAAGAAGCGTTGAAGAAGCCGCAGTCGACAATGCCTCTTGCGGCAAAGGCGCCTATCGGTGGAGCGGGCAAGTTGGAGGACCTCCCCCTTAAACCAACACCAATCCTCTAGGCTGAGAGTGGATAGCGATAGCATGCTTGTTAGTAGCTTGTCCACTAGTGACAGAAATTCCTCATCCCTAAGAATTTCAGGGGTGAGGCGGAAGCGGTTACGTTTTGAAGAGCAGGATAGGTTGAAAGTTGCCATTACCAGAGAATAATCCGAGAATCGATTACCCTGGAAATGGAGAGGTATGACAGAAAAGTCGGAAGCAGAAGATGGAATGTTAGAGTACATCCTATCCAACCTTGACTTTATAGAGCCATTAGCGTTACACCATGTAAAGATACAGTTGCCGGGCAGAACAGCAAGCTGCACATCTTTCAGGGCAAAGTTACGCAAGAGGTCTTCAAGTTTTTTTCTAGTACTATCAGGGAACCAGCTACCTCCTTCCTTGTCTTCAGGATGGAGGATCACACTCCAATCGCCAATGACAAAAATGTCCCTATTGGTAGCTAAATAGCTACCAAGAATTTGGAAGAAGTCCGAACGTAAGCTAGGCCTAGTTGGGCCATAAATACAAACAACCCTAGCAGTTTTTTTGTTTTTAACAATATTCAAACAAACTATCCGTCCGTCACTATCTGTAACGAACTGTTGGACTGTGATACTGGAGGGGACGAGGAGCGCTACTCCTCCACTCCTGCCCCTGGAGAAGCTATAATAGCTATTATAGTCCCTAATCTTAGGCCTAAAGGTCCTAACTCTTCGCATGTTTTCAAAATACGTTTCCTGCAAAGCTAAAATGTCTAGCTGTAGGGAGGGCAAAAGGGAAGCAACAAAAAGCTGGCGGGGGATGGACCGAAGCCCATTACAATTAAGGGTTGCTAAACGTATTTTAAAAGACATGTTGTAATTAGGGGGTTACTATTCCTCCGTGCTTGGATCGGAGGACTTGCCAACCCTGGCCTTCTTGTTCCTACGTCTATTGCGGTAGGCCCGCTTGCTGGGCCTGCCTTCCCTCCCTGAATCGGATCCCCCAGCAGCAGACTCGTCACTGCTGGTTTCACCTTCTCTCCCCTTAGTGCTAGGTTTACGACTAGTTCTACTTCTAGTCCTGACACTACTTACTGCTCCCTACAGTCTAACTTAGAGCAATCCTCCTCTAACTTATTAACTAGCTTAGTACTATCTCCAGTTTCCACAGACGGAGCTGGGACTGGGACTGTTTCCTCAGCGGCCGAAGGGGCAGCTTGGGCCTCCGGCAGGACGATGGGAGAGGAGACGGGGACAGAGGCATCTACAGACACCTCCATCTCGATGTTGTCCGAAGCAGCTGCTTCTTCAACAGAACCCTTTGAAGTACAGGACAGGATGCTGTGGTCCCCCGTGCAAACATGGCAAGGCTTCGGACAAAACTTAGCAGCATGGTACCTGCTGTGACAATTGTCACACAGGCTTGCCTTGCAGTCCCGCTGCTCATGACCTGGTTCGAGGCAGTGTCGACAGATACGCTCAACACCCCTGTACCCAAGAGTCAGGGGCACACCCTCATAGTAGACGATGTTAGGGACAGGCTTCTTTACTTCAAGACAGATTTTCACCGTGCCCGTGTCAATGTGCGGGCGGCCCGGGACTTTAAGCATCGACACGGTCCTCACGGTCCCAAACTGGCCCATTAACAGGCGTACAGCCTTTAGGTCCATTTCGGGAGGAAGGAAGCAGATGAAGACAGTAGTGATGTCTTCATCTAAGGGGACAGGGAAAACCCTGACATCCTTAACCACAAAACCAGTGGAAACTAGAAGGCGGCGACTCTTGGTCGACCAAAACCCAATGAAGTACCGGTCCTTGCCCATGGGCGCGAACCGGGAAACCTCCCCTGGCGCTAGGGTGCGCTCAATGCCGTCCAGAATCTCGTCAACAGTCGAGCCTTCCGGAACAGTAACATGGGCGCTAAGCACCCTGCGCATCTTGCCGTTAAGGATGGCAGGCTTGGCACATTTATGCTGCGCCGAGACACCAGCATTCAACTGCTCAGTGTTAAAGAACTTATTTGTGTGAGCAGACACTGAAGCTGCTGGAGCCCAACGTGCTGCCACTTTAGCGAAGCTAACTTTCTGGGACACTGAGGGCGCAGAAGTGGATGAGGTAACAGAAGTGGTGGGAGCAGTCCCACTAACTACATTACTAAAACTGGCCTTAGGGGCCAGAACCGCTGCCTTATCGGCAGTAGTCACCTGTCTAGCCTGACCAGACTAAGCAGTAGAAGCCTTCGCAGACTTCATACCGACCAGCCTGACCCCCTTGAATATGGGCTGTTCCTTGGCACTAATGTAACCGGAAGCAGGCCCAGGGGCAGGTTGACTAGTCTTAGAACTAGACTTACCTAAACTAACTATTGTTGCCTGACTACCAGAAGAGGAAGCTACCTTAGCCTCGACTACCTCGACATCCTCGGTTGGAGTAGTGTCCTCCATCGGGACACTATCCGCCCAAGCGGCAGAAGAAATACCCTCCATGGGTATAAGAAGATAAAAGTAAGGAAAAACCCTACTGTAAAGATGGGGCCAACCGTGGGAATATTGGCCCGGATTTCTCCGCGAATACGCTAGAATGCGCAGGCAGGTTCCTCCAGTGCAAAAAGGAAAACTTGTCTCTTTTTAGTTAAAGCCCAGTCACTAAAGGGACTTGGACTTCCTCTTTCAGTAAGGAAACCTTACTAAAAGGCGCCTTTTTGGTAAAAACAAACCAAAAAGGCTGAACGATGAAGCGCCGACTTGGGTGCTGAAAAACACCCAAAACACACTGAAAAGGCAAAGACCAACCAAAATTCGATCTTAGCCAATAAGGCCGAAAAGCGATCTGCAAAATCTGCGCGGGCGAAGTCGCAGATAACAGCTAATCGTTAATAAACAGGGTAATAGCCTGATAGTCAATTGGTTAGGATGGTTGCTTACACCTCTGGAAAGATTCGCAAAACTCAAGAAATTCATCGAGGTGGGATCCATCCGAATACGTCGGGCCATTCCTAAAAAAAGCCCTCTCAGCACCCAAAAGGCGAAAAGAATTTTATATGTATAGTGTTATTGTAGGTAAAGAGGTGTTCAAAACTTTGTAGAAAGGACTATTAGGCAAATCTTAACCAATTTTGGCTATAAAATGACTCGCAAGACCAAGACATTCTTCACAAATCTTCGACAGATAATCACTTTGTCTTATCGTGTATTACGTGCTAAAATCTTCTAATCGTCGAAGCTTGGCACTTTTTCCTACAATTAGTAGCATTCGTTTGTGAAATACTTCACCTCATGCCCCGAAAATGTGTGGTTTCATCCGAATTTTCGGGTACAACAGAGAAACAAACTTTTCCTATGTTAAGTTTATGGGAGACCATTTTCCAATTCATTGGATGATAAAATTCTTGTTTACACTCTTTTTAAGATCTGATTTGCGCTTTCTAGTTTGAAAGACTTCGCTTTTAACCAATAAAAGTCGACCGAGAAGCGGCTGCCTGGAAATCTATCGGGAATAGCCACGCCCCCTCAGAGATTAGTCGTCGGAGTCAAAATGTAAACAAACGTAAAAAATTCGCCATTTTTTTTCGTTTTTCAGCTGTAATTTTGCTAATTCTCAAGTTTACACACTGTGCTAAAACGAATAAGCGTATTTTCAGAACCGTGGAATGTAAATTTTCCGCGAAACTCAATAGTTTTTGTTGTTAATAAGCGAAAAGTATGCTTATAAACTTATTATACTCAATTCTAGCTCGATTTTGAAGCGAGATATCGACTATATATACAGTATATATTGCTGATTCTATTCTATTAATTAAATGTTTATTTACAATTGCCTTGACTCTGAAATATTTCTGGTTCGTAAAAACATTATCGGCGACTATTTTGTAATCTTTTCATTGTAATTTGCAGTGTCTAGCGTAACGCAATAGACAGAAATAAAACAGAATAAGGATATAGAGGTTAATATATAGGTATATATACTGTCTATATGGACCTTATTTATTAATAGGACTTATTAACTTATTTATACTGGTGTAGTTTCTTTTGAATCTCTCTTTTGCTAATCGGAAACTACACCAGTATAATAAGTCCTATTAATTAAGTCGATGTTTCTTTGTAAAGTAGCGTATAACAAATTCAATATATTGTGTTCGACGATAGATAATTGGTCGATAGCATTGAAAAATCTGCTAGATATTTTTTTATGGTTATCTCAAGATCCTCATTTGATCGAAAATTATCAAATATTAAAGAAAGTCGACGGCCCGACCAATCAACGACAGGACTATCGATTTAATAATATTTGTTAACTTCGTTTATTCGTCATATAAATTCAGATAACGTTACAACAATCACTTCAAAATTTTACTTTACTTTTACTGTTAAAATATTCATTTTTTAAAACTTCTATTTTATTTAATAATTCAGCTTTAACTTTGATTTCGTTGTGCAATAAAGTGTAGATCATATTCTTTTCGGTCAATAACCCCTTAGTAGAAATAAATATTTTTAGATATTTAATTACATTTAGATATAAAAATAAAGATAATTAAAATTACAAACATTTAATTGATTTG
>NW_019385457.1:0-4093 GCF_000671375.1 Centruroides sculpturatus | reverse complement strand
AATCGAGAAAATAATTTAGCAGAAACTAAGTTATTTCAATTAACAAGAAGAGATTTGCAACTTAGAGAAACACTGACTCCTGCGTATAGAGATGCAAAAGAAGATGAAGCTGAAAGAAATAAAAAGTATTAAAACAATGTTTTTTTTTAAATTATTGCACATTTTTTTACATGTTTATTCCGATAGATTAAAGAAAATGTTGAGATTTAAAAATAAAATCGGCAAGACTTTCGAAGAAATGAAATTGTATCAGGAATCTTTAGAAGAAGATTTGGAAAAACAAAGGATAGTGGTCGAGAATAAACGTAACGAATTACAGAATTTAGAGAATTTATATATTAAAGTAAAATACGAATTTCGATATATTTATATATAAAAATAATTTAGAATAATTTAATTTATTCATTTTTTTCTTGTAAAGAGAAAGAATAAACTCTTTAAACTCTTAGAGAAGAAGCAAAATAGAGAAAACAAGAACAAAAGTATAATGATAAACGTGGACGAGAAGAAAGAAGAAATTCTTTATCAAAATAAAAAATTAATTACACGCGAAGAATTGCTTAAAACTATTAAATTTAATTTAAGTTCATTAAAGGAAAACTTATCGAAAGAAAATGTTAGCCATTAAATGGAAATTTCGAACAAATTTCATACAAGTTAATGAATATTTTATTATTTAATTTTAGAAAAATATTGAAGATTTACGTGTAGAATGCCAGTCTATAGAAGATACTATTGAAAGAAACAAAGAAGAAAAGATTTTGGCAGAAAATAACGTGGACGCATTACAAACAAATATTATCATAAAAAGTGCTGAAATTAAGGTGAGAAGTGGATGGTACTTTACTTCTCTCAATATGTATGAAACAAAATATATTAATAAGTATATTCGGTTCGTAAGAATAGTGTAAAGTTTTACCGATTTGACGCCATTTCTAGATCTTTTATCTTCTAAAGGAACGTGTAAAATGACATTATTGACAGTACTTTTAACGTTCTTTTCTTATTCTCGTTGCTCACCAATTGTCGAGTGGATAAAAACACTAAACGTAGGTTGTGGGTTTGAAACTCACTAGCTATGTACAGTATAGTTCACGTGTCTCATAACAAAATAGGGCCCAGTTTCTCAAGGAAAATCTTCCTGGTTGGTATTCTTCCTTGGCAAATTGCATTGCCATATTCTATCAAACAAATTAACTAATCAACTATTCTCTCTGAGTAGAAGTGTATCTGGAAGAAGAAATGGTAGAATATAGAACATTTCTCTTAAATTATATTACAAGTATAGAATGCGATCAGTATTCAATGATCACTCGGTCACTGGTGTGCTCAATAAGTTAGGTCTAAATTTGCTAATGTTTTATGTTAGGACCGAGTTAGGGACCGCTTTAGATAATCTTTAGTGTGTAATCAGAATTTACTAGAACTTAATTAATAAAATAAAATATTTAAACGTTAAAGGATCAAGAAGATGAAATGAAAATTCTAAAAGAACAAATTAATAATCAAAATAAAGAAGTGTACGTAATTGAGAAGAATATATCTTACTTGGAACATAAGAAAGAAGTGAAAGATAAATGGAACGAAATGAAACAATCTGTTATGTCGAAAAAATCCAAAGAAATTGCATCATTGAAAAAAGTATGCTTTGAGTTTCNAATGTGAATATACGTCTTTCACAACGGGATTGGACGATCTGCCAAGGGTGGTAGTTCCCGGAAGGAGTTTCTATGGGATGCTGTTTCCTATTCAGGTGTTAGACACGTGAAGAAAACTGGAAATAACCACGACAACTACCAGTGTTTAGTGGTTTTATCCACTCGTCCCTTGAAGGTCCTCTCTCACTAAGGAAACGTATTCTTTTCCACCGATAGAAGATTCCTCATTAAGAGGAAACACATTTATGTCTTCTCTTAGGAATATTTGCCCGAAATTATTCCCGATTTTACCAGAGTTTTCTCAGTCGTGTATTTTCGAGCAAGGCTATCGAAAGATTAACCGTGTCTCTTTTGCTTCTTAGCGGATCTCTTTAGCCTTTTGTTTTTTAAATAAATGAAATACATAGAATGTTTATTTATTAATAAAAAGCAGTTTTAAATATTTTATTTTCTGTTAATTAATAAAAATAACGTAAATTTTATAGGAGTAGGAATCATTACGGGGCCCCTGACATTTCTTCGAATCTAGGGAAAAATTCCAGCTTTCCTTCTCTCGATTGCCCTGTTTTCAAGTTTATTGAAATATATGGCTGCTTACAATTAAGCCATGCCATAAACCCATAGGAAATAATACTTCGCTTTAACAAATCACTTATACAATTTATGCATGACTCTAACATTTATTACGTAATTAACATGAACAACATACTGAAGTATGCTATCCTCTCTTTCCGCGCTCCAGAAATTGCCGTTAGTTGGTTAATAAGTTACTTTACCACCATCCTGTATTTATGCAGCATTATATTTTAATTGTAATTAAAATGTTTAAAGAAATTATTGATTAATATATTTCAGGTGACAATGCATCATTTACAAGATAAGATACAGTCAGCGATAAAGAAAAGAAACTCGTTGAAGAATCAGCTGGCCATTTACACGAACGAAAAAAATAGTAGAAGATTGTTATACGACAAACAACGCAATGAAATGAGCAAAAAAATGAAAGAATTAGAGATGAGAACTAAACAAAAAGAAGAATTAAACAAGAAATTTGAATTATTGTTACATGACATAAATGATCTTCAAAGAAAAGTCAGAGATAAAGATAAAGAAATATCTTTAGTGAAGAAGAGTCTTACCCAGGTAAGTCTTTTTGTTTTTAAATATATTTTAAATCACATTAAATTATTTAAATTTAAAAATTTTCCAGGAAAGTGAAACAACGGAAAAACTGATAACTAAATTATCACGCTTGGAAAACTTACTGCTAAAGTTAAAAGACCAAGAGATTGAAGAATGTAAAGTTTTAGAATATACCAAAAGAGAAATATATAAAGCCAAGGAAGATGTTACTTGGTTAAGATTAGAACTGGAACAGGCTTCTTCTGGAGTCGAAGTTTTACATGTAAATAAAGAATCCGAGAAAGAACTCATAAGGCACTTAAAAGATGATTATATCACGATGGAAGAGGGACGATCATGTTTGGATTCATTAGAAGATAATATTATTAATCCNATGTTAAGTCTATGGGAGACCATTTTCCAATTCATTGGATGATAAAATTCTTGTTTACACTCTTTTTAAGATCTGATTTGCGCTTTCTAGTTTGAAAGACTTCGCTTTTAACCAATAAAAGTCGACCGAGAAGCGGCTGCCTGGAAATCTATCGGGAATAGCCACGCCCCCTCAGAGATTAGTCGTCGGAGTCAAAATGTAAACAAACGTAAAAAATTCGCCATTTTTTTTCGTTTTTCAGCTGTAATTTTGCTAATTCTCAAGTTTACACACTGTGCTAAAACGAATAAGCGTATTTTCAGAACCGTGGAATGTAAATTTTCCGTGAAACTCAATAGTTTTTGTTGTTAATAAGCGAAAAATATGCTTATAAACTTATTATACTCGATTTTGAAGCGATATATCGACTATATATACAGTATATATTGCTGGTTCTATTCTATTAAATTAAATGTTTATTTACAGTTGCCTTGACTCTGAAATATTTCTGGCTCGTAAAAACATTATCGGCGACTATTTTGTAATCCTTTCCTTGTAATTTGCAGTGTCTAGCGTAACGCAGTTGACAGAAATAAAACAGAATAAGGATATAGAGGTAAATATATAGNATTACGGCGACTATTTTGTAATCCTTTCCTTGTAATTTGCAGTGTCTAGCGTAACGCAGTTGACAGAAATAAAACAGAATAAGGATATAGAGGTAAATATATAGCCTATATATATACTGTCTCTATGGACGTTATTTATTAATAGGACTTATTAACTTATTTATACTGGTGTAGTTTCTTTTGAATCTCTCTTTTGCTAATCGGAAACTACACCAGTATAATAAGCCCTATTAAGTCGATGTTTCTTTGTAAAGTAGCGTATAACAAATTCAATATATTGTATTGTGTTCAACGATAGATAATTGGTCGAT
>NW_019385456.1:237414-258653 GCF_000671375.1 Centruroides sculpturatus | reverse complement strand
GAATGCTAGAAACAGATTACATTTTTTTCGAAATATCGTGACAAGCTAACAATCGGGAAATCCGAGAAATCCTAACCTTGGCGATGTGGACAATAAACAATAATTTTCTATTTAATCTTAAATATGAATCATATGAGTAAATATTACTGATCAATAATGTTAAGAAAATCGATACGAACGCAGGAATACATTCATTATTCTATTAATATTTTACCAATGACGGAGTGAATGATACCATTAATACTCATAATTAATCTCAGGTTTATAGGCAGCAAATAATATATTTATGTGGAGTTTTTTATAGGTTTCTATTACGTTTTTATCATAAACATATTGACAGTTTTCCAAAGAATGTCCTCTCGAGAAGCACTTAATTTGGCGGATCACCCAAATAGTCTGTTGTCTTATTCTACCAAACCAATTAAGTCAATTATAACTAACACAAAAAGCTAATTTCGTAACGAACTGTACATGTCGAATAAAACTTTTATATAGCACATGATATTGGATAGAGTTTATGCTTTCAAGAATAATTGTTAAATTGAAAGAGGAATTGTGCAACTCATTATGGCTATAAATTTAAAAATCAAGTTCGTATACTTACTTGCAGAATCGTATAATTTTATGAATACGAAATTAAATACAGGATAATTTTATTCTTAATTAAATTATTAAACTCAAATTCTCTTAAAAGTATATTGGAAAATCTACACTGTCTATTGATATAACATTACGTAAAGTTTAGATGTTTAGCGAAAACACGTGTGCAATTCACAATGAACGTACTGCATCATTCTTATCGATGTTTCGATATATGAGTGATCACGAAATAACCGACTGTTCGAACTTTAATTGCCCCAATCATTCGGAATCTTGCATTTATTACAACATTCATTTCAAACTATTCAGCAAGCCATGCCAGACCATTTACAAGAGCGCTGTTGCACTGGCATCGTACTTCCTTTCCTTGCTAGCGGGAAAATATTTGGATTGGATTTTGTGGCGCCTTGCCAATGCATACAAGAAGATAAAGTAAAAACCATTCGTGGCTTATTTCTTGCATTCAAAATTTACGTCACATTCATCGAAGTATGTCTATGGTCTGTGGCCTTTCTGTTCGCATTACGTATCTGCGATTTAAATCTCTATTGCTTACGATCAATTCACATATACGGCGACTACGCACGTGCGGCAGCAGTAACGTTATGGATCACTTCATTGTACCTCGCTGTCCAATTCAGTATCCTTAAGAAAAAGAAAATAACCATCCACTCTCCGAAGAGCAGTTACGATTCCGAAAAGAATGTGGTACGTGGAGTCCATAAGTCAGCTCCGATATTGCTGTTATCGTTGTTGGTATTTCTCGTGATAGTTACGCCAATTGGATCAGTTTACATGTATGCAGAAATCCAAAAATACGAAAATGCAGATACCGAAGCATTTGTCTGCGCTGTGGCACACGTAATTTGGCTATTCTATTTGACAGGGCAAGTCGAGGTTTACCTGATGATTAACGTAATCATTGTATACGTCATCGGTATGAGATTCGTAAATCTGTCAAAGGAAATGGCGGTGTTGCACGTGGGAAGAAATTCTCTGAAAAAAATCTTTCAAGAAATTTTCCACAAGCATTTCGAGCTGTGGGAGGTAATCGAAAGCTACAACGACGAATGGATCGACCTTCAACCAATTCTCTACGTTCACTTCGTCTATGTTTCTAGTTTCATTCTTTATGCTACGATATTTGTAATAAATGAAGCCAAGCTGAAAATAATATTTACATTAATTTCTATAATATACGTGGGCAGCTTTGTTACAAATAGTTATTATTTGTCAGTTTTCACGGGAATGGTAAGTAAAAATTTACGATATTCAATAATTTGTTTCGTTAAATAACTTACATTATGATTCTCTTTATTTTATATACTTTGTCATGTTCAAAATATTGCATAAATGATATAAACTATAAATATTTCAAGTATAGTTATTTTATACTTATAAAATCAACAGGAATACAATAAAACATAGACAAAAATGCTTGAAATAAGATTGCGTTAATAGGAGTAAACAAAGGAGAACATTGGAGACTTGGAAGGGAAGACTTTAAATTGAAAACTGCCACAATTTAATAGTTAAACACCTGCAGAAAACTCAGAAACATTTACATGCGTAAAATTCGTTATCCGGGTGCGCGTTACGCGATCAACTAACAGTGTTCAATAGTTTTAGATCAAGTATTCTTGTAGGGATATAGTAAATTTATGAAATTGAACCATACAAAAACATGCAGCAACGAGTTGAGTCTCTATTCCAAGTGTTTTAAAAATTTTCGCAAAATAAATCATTTTTATATTATTAACCTCAAGTAATAAAATTATTTGTGGCTCTATCCGTTACTAGATTTTATTATCTAAGAGTTTTTATATTATTAATTAATAAATGACAAAAAGCTTAATTTTCACACTAGTGATGAGTTTAATAACGATTATATTAATGCTAATAATGTGTGAAATTTTTATAATCGAACTCCTGTAGAGATATGACACATTAACCTTATATCTTTCTAATTCGTCGAACTGAAACCGCCAAAATTTAATTGCGTTAATGACCCGTTTACACAAGTTACTATCATGTTTAGCCCATNGTGTTACGTGCAACCAAGAGGTGATAAGAAATATCTCTTATTCCCTTCTTGTTGATACTAACGTCTATAGAATAACTGTTAAACAAATAGAGATGATTTAACTTATTGATAGTTTAACATTCTCCTTTTTTTACCTTATTCGAGGAGAGCGTCTCGGTCATTGACCGTAGAAGTCCCCCTTTTCTCTTTTACTCGGAAAATTCCTAGATTTGTACTGATCTAAAACAGAAAAAGGGTTTCGGACTTTCACATCAATGTTTTATTTGAATTATTTTAAGTCTTAAATCTTTTATTTTATTTCATTTCAGTTGTATGACAATTTTACTTGGATCGAGAGACTTTCTCCCGCTGATCTGTCTTTAACTTTTAAGTTGAAGGTAAGTTTTTCATTATCGTTTTAATGATAAAAAATTATTAAATCTACAAAACTTTCAACTAAAATTATATAACAACATTTATAATATTTCTTATTTTACCGATTTGCGCATTTTTTGCATTAATGTATCAGGAGGGACGTTTTGCTAAATGTAAAATATCCTGACATGCATCGCTGTTTATTTTAGTCTTTTATTCAGCAGCATCATTTGTTAAACTATGAAGCTCGTTAGATTCAATATGTGTAGAGAGTTTGGTGTTGTTCTAACACTTCTTAAAGTACAGACATATTTTGAAGTTTAATATAATTTTGAGCGATTTAAGAAACAAAGATTCTTCACGAAACATGTAGCAAACACCTCATAAATGGATGCATACTGTTTTCATAATTACCTTTTTAACAATTATTTAAAAAATTACGAGCTTCTATTATAGTGTTTTAGGCTGACGTCTAGTGAGTTTTTGCCCAATAATCTGCGCGATTTCAGGTTATAGTTATCGTAAAATACGTAATTTTTAACAAACTTTAACATGAATATAATAACACATCAGTATTTGCATTTAACATTCAAGATAAAATCCTTTCTTTATCTTCATACAAAACAAACAAAATGATTTGAAAAGATTGTTTAGAACGAGAGTGTGTTATCCGGTTTGATATATAATTTATTCAATAACTTTTTCAGATGATCGATTTCATGAAGAGATACGGAAAAACACGTCTAGGATTTTCAACAGGAGGCTTCATTTATGTGAAGCGTGATTTCATTATCAGAGTAAGTTTAATTTATTTTGTCTGTTTAGAATGGGAACAATAAATTCATAACATTTTTTTTGTTTAGGTTGTGAGTGGATTCTATTCAGCATTTTCTACTTGCGTGGAATTAAGTGGAATATTAAGGAAAAAAGAGAAATGTTTTACTAAATTCACCAATTCAACAAACACAAACACAACCATTTAAGCAAAGGTAGGAGATTGCACGAATTTCAAACAGAGTAACACAATAAGTTTTTTTTTTTTTTTGTAATTCATGTAATATCATACCTTCGTGAAGTAATGTTAATAATACAATATTTTAAAACCATTATAATGGTAAATCTTTTATCATTTTATTCTCGCATGTAATTCATTTAAAAAATTTTGCACTGAGAAACTTGGCGTGTGTAAGGTTTGTAAATATTGACTTATATAGGTTGTAGACTAAACATGGAATCGGGCACAAGCGCACGAATGCGTAGGTAATCGTTGGTATTCTATTCTCTTGATCCATTCTTTCATAAAGGCAGAATGCAGCACAGCTTAAACTAGAAATAGTTAGAGCGATTTAAAAATATAACGGTTCTAGCTTCATACAATGGGTGGTGAAAAACATGTTGCCTTGTAAATGGCGCAATTGTCTGTCAGCAGCCAGCAGTATTAGGAAAGACGATCTGGGGCAGAGAATTTGACGGTGTGTATCGATGTTCTACTAGTTTTCTTTTGCTGTTACTATTATTGTTTATTGTGATTCAGCTTTCTCCCAATATTTAAATTTCTGCGAAGATATTTCTCTGGATGAACATGTAGTCATTCACGTAAGTACCCGCAGAATACTTTTCTCAAAATGAAAAATCATTCTTCTTCGTATTTGTTTAAGCCGACAAGCCTGGAACTTTGAGTCTGAAATGTAATTGTTACTGATAATTTCTGCCAGAATAACGAATATCGGTTATGTTTTAGATCATTAAAAAAAGTACTAAATGAGAAAAAATTTCATTCTGACAAAGACTTTTATGGAATCAACGTTACGTGATTTAATGCAGATGGTTTGTTGTGTTAAGTTATGGCAACGCAACACTTGGGCGATGTCTAGGGGAATGCGCTTTGGAAGTGTTTTTAAGGGTAATTTGGCCCCTATTCAAGTTTTGCGGACGTGGAGAAAACCCGAAAACTTCACGTGGTCAACCAGACCGGGCGAGTTGCGAATCTACGACCGAACCCCCAGTGTTTAAAAACGGAACCGCTTTGCCACTGGTTGGTGTCATGCAAACAAAAAGTTACTTTAAAGAATATTAGGAATTTATAAAACGTTTGGAAATAATAATTATAAAGATTGGAATTATGGTAAAAAATATTGCAGTTATGTGTAACAAACAAGGAAAAATAATTTTGAGGAATTTTCGATCTTTTGCTCTTTCGCACGAGTGCACTAACAGGATTTTTTAAAAATATATGTGTTGTGGTTTTGGGCAGGCCCTTAGATATTAAAGACATAGCCGATATATCCAGTTTTTCAATATTACTGTGCTAGTTCTCTTGGATTTAATCACTATTATATCGAAGCAGTAGATTTCTTTAATTGCGATCAGATTTAATCAATTGTTAATGTGTATTAACTGTGTTGGAGTGCTGTGTATTGGGGTGTCATACCCAACGAGGAATCTCTTGACAATTTTCTCTAGAAGAAAGGCAACAAGTCAATCTAAGGTTATTTATTCACTTAAATTTTATTCAGTATATTTATAAATTACGTTATAATTTATAATTTATAAATATTTATATTTATAAATTATAAATTAAAATACGTGTCTAACTTATTTACTACAGTGAATAAAGTAGTAAATAAGTTAGACACGTATAAATATTACCATAGTGTCTTTTAGAAGCTCAAACTTTATAATTCACTACATTTACGGTTCACTTACACCTTATGAGCAGAATTTATTTGAAATGTAAAAGCTTGCAATGAAAAAAAGTAATTTAACACATAATTTTACACTGTGTTCATATATAATATAGTAGCTGTTACGCCTGGGTGTATATGGTACTAAATTGCAGTAATTGTTACATCTGGCTTTATTATTCGTAAATTTCAAAAAATGTATTTTGTGAAATCTATTTTAAGAACATTGTCAGAATGCCCGGAGACTACATGAAAGTATTTCCTAGTAAATAGTAAGTTTATAGATAAACTAGCTGTTACCCGCGGCTTTGCACACGGAGGTTTTTCAAGCAAATCCAATTTATATTCAGTATTTCAACAACAATACTAATTGTTACCGCTGAGAATGATGAGAATTGCCGAGAATCAAACTAAATGTTTTCAACTTAATACACGTAAGTACTCAATGAACACTAAACGTAGTTGAAAACAAAAAATCGCATCTAAAATAGTACAGTAGAGGCTGATTTTCTGGTTAAGACTTAATCTTCTCCTTCTTCCCTCCGCCTAGGAATTTCGAAACATCCCTTCTTAGTGCGCGTTTTCATGTACCAAATTTCACCTCTTTAGGTCTAGCGGTTTGCTCTGGGCGATGATGAATCAGTCATTCAGTCAGTCCGTCAGTCAGTCAGTCAGGACAAGTAATTTTATATTTTGAAATTAGTAGAATGAATTTGGTTTATTTGGTTACGGCAATGTAACATGTAGGGAATCTGCCAAGGGAATGCCTCTTGGGAGAAGTTTTATGAAAACTTGTCTCTACTTTGGTGTTACTAACTTAAAGAAATCCAGGAAAACTGCATGTGGCAAACTGTTGCACACGCGCGAACTTACAACCAACTATAGTAGAGCATCGATTATCCGACCCCCGATTAACCGACACCTCGGTTTACCGACCGTCCTAGTCGGCAAATTTCAAATGTCCGCTAGTGATGTGGCGCTACAATATTTGGCTATGTCTTGGCTACTTTAATATTATTTTTACGTGTTTTAGCTGGCAACACTCATTCGACCATGAAAGGGGCCAGTATTTAAACGAGGCTTAATTTTCTAATTTTTAACGATACAATAGCGACGATTATTATTTTATAAAAAATTTTTGTTACGCTTAATTAACATCGATGAAAATTCAACGCGAAAGTAGGTTACTAGCGATATACTAATATACTAATTACATGAGATCTAATAATGTACTACTGTGACCGTTGGGTCGGTATCTCTTCGATACCACGTCAAGATGACACCACTGTATCCTTCGGTCGATACAGAGACCACAAGTTTGCGCGAGCGGATAGGTATGAGGTTTGGACCCGGAATGGAGAGAATGGAGAAGAAAACGGAATAAACTGCACTCAAAGTTGCTTTAACATAAATAACCGTTTATTTGTATAAAATGTAAATTAGGTTTACATCAGTGAATAAAATGCGAACATAAACTACATGAATCGTGTTCAGTTATCATTTTCTAGTTCTAGTTTCAGTGATCATTTTCTAGTTTTAATTACAACCGGTTTCGCGTTTAGTTTACGCGGAGGGAGAGAGCGTACAATAGTGCGCGGGCAGGATAAATACCTTAGGTTGTATAGAAGATCAAGTCCAGCACAAAAAAAGTCCAACAGTTCTTTCCAGTTGAGTAGGTGTCGTGGTCAGTTGAGTTCAGTTGAAATCTTCTAGTCTTGTAGGCGAGAAGGAGGTGTTGGTTGACGTTCAGGAATCTCGGCGGGAGGTAAACGATCGGCGCACACACACAATCCATAATAACTTCCACCCCCTTACTCATCGTGCCTGTCCCTTTTATATCAAGTCCTCTTTTTCGAACCTTATTCCGATTTCGTCAGCGATAACGATCTTCTTGGTCCAATGAGGTGACAGGTGACACAATCGTGACACAGAAATGTACTCATCTCAACAAGGAACCCAACTTGTGGGAATCGAGGTTTTTGTTGATTTTATTTTTCCTTTTTCTCTTTTAATTTTTTGTTTTCTCGTTCCGTCTTTATAAAGTTTATTGAACAAAAAAATTTTAGTTTATAACAGGAAATTTCTGGTCCTCACACTACGCTAATAATGGATTTTTTCATACTTTTCGGTTATCCGACTTTTCAATTATCCGACCAACCCCAGTTCCCAATTGAGTCGGATAATCGAAGCTCTACTGTACCAATGTAACTGTTTCGACTCCTCACAGATGAGTGCTATGTGCTACTCTTCAATGTAATAACGCATCCACTTCGTGCTATATCATTCTCACAATAACTAAGTGTTACGCAGTAAGTTTGCAAAACGTAACAATGTATTAGCAACAAATTAGCATTTAGTATATACTTACTATTTTTGTCAACAGATGGCGCTAAACACAAATCCAGCAAATAAAATGCAAACAGAACTTAATTGATATAAAGAAATGCAATGAATATTTTGAGATGGTATGTAAGAAATTATTTAATTTACAAATTTGTTAACGAAACTGCCGAGTTTCCTAGTAATTGGTGGAACAATCTAGTAGCGTATACCGAACAAACAAACATTCTCATTTATAGATATAAATAAAATAATATACAGTTGAACTTGTGTATCTCTAATCTCAAAGGAACGAGGAAATATTTCCAGACAGTTTTCGAGATACAAAGGTACCTACATAGTAAACAGATTGAATTGTACGAGCAGTATTTTATTAATATGTTACCACTAAATCTCGAAATCCGTTAATGTGCGCATTACCTAGCTAATCTGCACATTAAGTAGGGTGATCCGTTAAAGCCGCGAAAATTATTCCATTTCTCAAATTACCTAGGTAATGTTCAGATTATCTAGGTAATCTGCAAATTACCTACTAAACACTCGGTAAAGTGAAAATAAGATTTTTGCTGGAACAACAGCAACGTTTCTGTACGCTTAAATTAACATAATGTTATTTATTTAATTTTCAATATCTAAAGAATCAAGTTAATACAATCAACAAATTAGTTGATTGAATCAATCATCAATCAATTAAAAAAACTTTAATACAAAAATCAAACGGTTTAAAATATTACTACAATTAGGGAAATGAATTTGCAAAACATATGATAAAATTGTACTTACTTATTAGTGCAATCTAAAGATTGGTGACACTTTGAATTACGTAGCAATTGGTTTTTGCGACAAGCACGCCTATTTGTGGTACATTTAGATTTGCAGTCACATTTTCTGAAACCCTGCCCAGTACCAAGGGATTGTTTTATTGCTGTTTGACGTAAAGATATTTCTACAGCAGGGACATCCATCTTCTTTCGTTAAAAATCTCTCTTTGCAAACACTGAATTCAGATTTTGCATACAATTGTTTTAAAATACCTGTTTTAGTATCAAGTTTATAAAAGCCATCCTCTGTTTTACTAAGAACCACAGCTAAAATTGAACGTGCATCAGTTTTTGCTCTGTCTTCTTCGGGTACTTTAATTCTCACAGCGAAACCTTCATCGACGTTTGGGTGCTTTGCATTAGAAACTGCTAACATTTTCTTTGCTTGCTTTTCTAAACATTTCTTGGCTTCATCACGCTGTATTTTCTGATCCATATTCTTTTTACAGATGATGCACAATACATTCTTACCATACCCTTCCTCTTTAGGATCTACTTCACCACAAACTGCGTGAACAAACATATTACACGATTTACACTTGTGAGCACTTGATGCTGCTTTTGAGCAAACAATACAGACTATGTCTTGTATAGTGCTCTTTACAGGCTCCGTACGAAACTGTGATGGCGATTCTGCTGAAGTTGAGAGTAACTCAGTGATGACTTCTTCAACTTGCAGAGGCGATTCCTTGGAGGTGCAGGGTAACTGAATATTCTTCGTGACTGCATCATCAATCAACGGTATAGAAGGCAGTTTAAGATTACTATCGGTAAATTCTTGTATTTCTATAGGTGATTCTGTAGAAGCGGGGGATAACGGAATGTCCTCTTGAGTAAGATTTGACTGTGATCTCATAATCACAGTCTCTTGTGAATCTTCTAATTTTTCAAGGTCTTCTTCAGTTTTTATCGAATGTCAAACAATTCTCCGGCATGGACAAACTTTTTCAAACCTTTCTCGCGCATCTGACAACGGCTCAATGAGTTTTTCACAGCCTCGTACAGTCAACACATCACACCTTTGAATTATTTGATAATCTCGAGATGATTCTTTCTTCTTGGAAACTTTTATTTGCTTTACATCTTCAATTATGGAATCATACTTTGGTTTGTTATTAAAACACTACGTATTATATTTTAAATCTTCGCTAAAGAGGTTTGCGAAGAATCTTTTCTTGATTTTACTCACCAATTCGGTGCTTGCTTGCATTCTAGGATTTAAATTTTTCTACGTAAAAAGAAGGAGTGGGGAAAGGAAGTAAAAGAAACAAACTTTTGAACTTTAACGATACGGAAGCCGGTAATGTGCAGATTACCTAGATACTCTACAAATTACCTAGGTAATTTGAGAAATTGAAGAATTTTCGCAGCTTTAACAAATTACCCTAGTAAATCTGCAAATTAGCTAGGTAATGTACACATTAACGGATTTCGAGCTTTAGCGGTAACAAATACAATAGCAACCACAGTACATATTACTGGTATAAGTACAGTATTATGTACAAATAAATAAAACAGGTTGAACTATGTAATAATTTGTGAACTTACTCTTTGCTTTTAATTCGTATAAGTCTGTTCTGTAATGATCATGTAATTTTTATGTAATAAAAAGTTGTCATATTAAAAATTAGCATATAAAATTTTATAAATTGTATAATCTAGAGTATTATTTTTATTGGTAATTTCAAGTTTAAAAAAAACAAACGATACTAATTACAATAAGTGTTGTATGGATGTAATAGAAAACTCCTAATTACAGTAAAACCCTTACTTTAAACTCACCAATAGTTTTTGATAAAAATAGTTTTTATGAGTTGAGTTGTCTTTAACACATGTTTTTGTTGTACTTTGTAGGAATAAAATATATTGCAAAATGTTATCGTTTTTCTATTCTCATTATCTGTACTCACAATAAAATTTGCAATCCTCAGGTTTTGAGACCACCTGAATCCAAAAAAGTGAAAAAATAGCTGTAAAGTTCCGTGGATACGTGTAGTTTTCTGTGTGCGTGTAAATGCGTTGTCGTCTATTTCGTTTAATGGGGTGAAAGTAAAGAAACGTTATTTAGTACGGCAGCATATGTATAAGAGGCATTGATTGTATTTAATTTTGATGGTGAAAAGGTCGAGTGAATAAAAAAAAGAGGGGGTCATATGGCGAATGAGGTCGGACTGAATGAAGTTATAGTTCATTGGTGCGTACTGTACAATTTTTTATTTATGAAACTAATCAATACCCTTAAAATTAAGCATTTTCTATTTTAAAGTGATTGAAATATAGAAAATTTTATAACAAAATTTCATAACAGACAGCCCACACACAATTTTATTATATTGTAATTAAAGATACAGAAAGTTATTTTCTAAAAATATCTTGTAATAACTAAGAAATTTATGCCACTTGTTGCTGAATATTTTAATATGTTTTATTAATAATTATATAAAATAAATTTGTGAATTTTTCATATTTTGAACTTAACGGATCCAGAATATTATAAATTTCAACATACTTGTACAAAGGAAATTGTTAAATATATTTCCTATAACTAATTATAGGTTTTAATGTATTGTTTCGGGAATAATGACAAGAAAGAGTTTGTACACATTCATTGTAAGTCTGACTAAATAATAAACATAGCAGCGATATATACATTTTCGGTCTTTCAACGCTTACACATTAATTTTATTTGTATTTTGTTTGATAATTTATGACAACGCAATACTTGGGCTATCTGCCTAGGGAGGTGTTTTAAGGATAACTGGCCCCTATTAAGGCGTTACAGACGTGGAGAAAACTCGTAAAACTATACGTGGGCAGCCCGTCCTGGCCAGGTGCAAACCTAGAACTGAACTCCCAATATTTAAGGAACGGAACCGCTTGGCTACTGGTGGGCCTTAATTTTATTTACTGGACTGTTTCGTTAAAAGTGAACAGTAAGAAAAACAGCATAATATAGTACGTATAAATTTACATTTTGCTTTCTGATAGTCTTCCAACCGTTATGTATAGATAACAAAATAGAGTATTGTAGTCGCGTCAAAATTGACATTTTAAGCTTTTTGCAAATCTCCATGTCTTAAGACCTCCCGAATAAAAAAAAGCAGCAAAGAAATTCCGTGGATATGTACCTATTGGGTCCATTTAGATTAATATCTCAGGATGGGATAACGATTAATTAAAAAACAAAATTTGGCTTGATAGATTGCATATGAGGGACATTGACGCTATTAAATTTTGGTAGTAAAAGGTCGTTGGGATGAGGAGAAAAAAAGATTTGCTTTTTAATTCTTTCTACCCTGTGGGCACTAAGATCGCTTCATTTAGGAAGCCTATTATGAGATCGGCATGGAGCGACTGGATGGTGAAGGACGAGGTCCAACATATTCGGGCGGACCACCCCTCGAGACAATTTAATGTAATTTTGCGTACATGATAACCGATGATCCAAAAGTACAATAAAATACCTTGGAGTAATTTTGGATCATTGGTTATCATATGACGCTCATATCGAATACGTTACCAAGCGAACGAACTTAATTTTTCATTTTTTCTCAAAGTTTCAAGGGCTACTTGGGGAGTTACGTCGGATGCTATGGATATAATATACGATTAAATTTATATTTCTTCTATAATTTACGCTTGTGGGAGTTGGGGCTAGGCAACCTTTAATGCCCACCCAGCAAAGAAACTAACCTCCGCTCAACGCAGACCCTGCAAGAGCTCACAGAACAGCATCAAATAATAGTCTATCTATTATTGCTTGTAAGCTGCTAATAGAGTTTATTATTGAGTTTTACTTAGTATATTAGAACGATAAATGGTGGAAATGACATTGGAAACAGCTACATTTATGCCAGCCGCATTGGAGAAAATTTCCTATTAACTCTCCATTTACCCTAGCTTTGAAAAACTTCTCAATACGAAAGACTTTTTGTAGCCTCATTTAAGAGATCTGCAATGATTTATTTAAATGTTAGCTAAAAAAAGCTATTCGTAAGAAAGATGTTTTCTTTATGAGAAAGATTTATTGAAACTTATACATTTGCAACATTTTTATTAGCGCAATCTATTATTGAATGTTTTATTTATGTGGATATGTGCACAAGTACCATAGCCCATGAGTAGAATTTATAATTTCCATGACTTTTTAGACAAAGGAAAGTAGAAAATCTTTCAGAATATAAAGTCTCACGACAGAATATAGACTTTTCCTCCACCAGGATTTGCTTATGTTCTAAACTTACATGATTGTTAGTAAGATTTCCTTTTGAGGAAGAGTGATTATCGTAATAACAACAAGTATAGTATTTTCTGATGTATCCAACGCAATATTTTCCATAACGATTTCTTAGCTACGTAGCAAGAATACTTCAAAACTAATTATCGATGATAAAGTGTGGTTTTAAAGCCAAAATAGAGACAAAAAATTCTAAGCACACCGTACAGTACGAGGTATACCCTACCTGAACGTCACAATATAGCGGCATCTCGTGGTAAAACCCAAAACTACGTCTACGTATTAGTCGTAGTTCTATAATTAGCCGCCAGTCTTATCTGGTCGTCAAACCATTATAAGATTTACTGGATGAATTGACAAGCTTTATCTTTGCTTGCTCGCTTACTTGTGCGCCATTGGCGTGTGGTTGGGAGTCAGATACGTATGGTATTTCGTCCTGTGTTTTCGTTTTTCTTTAGATTTGGAAAGTCCATGATTGGTTGGCGTTGGTAATGCGTCAGTTGCGGGACTGTGCGATTCTAGTAAGAGTACTGTAAGGTCTCTTTTTATGCGGATTATCTTTATTCGATTTTGAAGTTGTGCGGTTTGTATTTCATCCAAAAATTTTTTGGACAAACATACATATAGGCTTGTTTAGGAAGCTCGCGTATAGACTGTTTCCAAAAATCGTGGAACGCTCAATGCTCACTCCATTTGTTCCACTGACATATAACGTTTATGGATGTAAAGGACAGCTAGATCTACCTTAATCGCTTTAGTTCCTAGCAATTTTTGATATAAATGTAATTAAACATAAAAAATACTTAAAACTGAAAAAAACGAAAGAAATACGTTAATTTTGAAGATAAAGCTTCAAAGTTTAACTTCCTTTGTCTCACCCTTCTGTGAAATTTAACACCAATAAGTCATTGTTTACACATCTGGATGAGCTTGAACACAGCTGGAGTCAGATTTCCTGGGGCATTCTCATAGACGTCGCGGGTGGACAAGGGTTTAAATTAGGGTGAACACTAGCTGGCCGTATATTTTTTAATATTTTTTAAAAATTTGGAGACTTAAAAAACATTTCAAAAATTTAAAAATGGCCTTAAGGACCGAGTTTTATGTAACGCTATGAAACATGCCCGAGTTAACTCGGGCGAGAAACTAACATTTTAATTAACTCTTTTCATCCAGATGTCAGTGATTTGTTTTTAGAGTGAGCTTTTGGAACTCGGGGATTCCCCTTGTACATGATACCATCGACAATCTGTTACATCATTTTGAGTTTCGCATTGAAAGGTATAAACCGAATTAAGTTTGAATACAAGTTTATTTTAAGCTTTTATATGAATTTCTTTCAGACATTCATAGTAATTTATTAAGCACCCTATTTCTTTTAATTTTTGCAAACTTTTTTTATGCGGTTTTAAGTTAATTTTAACTCGTTTTGGTTTTATGCGATTTTAGAAATTTACGGAACGTATCCCTACTTTTTCAAGGCAAGTAAAGTCTTTTTTTATGCGAATTTTTTATATGCGCTTTTCTGTAGAACGTATCCACCGCATAAAAAGAGACCTTACAGTATATCCACTTTTCTAAGCTAATGTAAATATTTTTGGAATTATTTCAAGGATAACGATAATGAATGTGTGTTTGAGCAGAATATTTATGATTTATTTGCATACGGAAACGCGACACTTGGTCAATCTGCCGAAGATTGATGCATCTCTGGAGGACGATCGCACATCTAATAGTTGTGTAAACGTGATGAAAGTCCGGAAAATTCCACTTAGCCAGCTAGTTACCGATGGGCGAATCTACAAACTAGATTTTTGTAGCCGTATCCACTTCACCGGTGATGGGCTCATATCTACAGAAACAAATTATAATATAAAATACATGCCAATGATTAATGCTTGTTAAGTCGTGGCTCGAACACAAATATGATGTTTTCTTGCTCATATACATTAGTGTTTGTAAAATTTAACTTGTTTCTGTTATATAATATTAACATCGGCTACATGGCCAAGTCGGTTAAGGTTTTTCCTAACACATTCCCAGCCAATTCGTGATTGTCCTTTATAATGGCGATCCTAATTTTTTACTGTTTATAAATGAAATTAGAAAAATTTTTAAAAATTTACAAAATTTCTTGAAAATTTCAACATATACCAGTATTTGGTTTGAGTGAATTATCTGACATTTTCTACTTCTTTGTTTTATGAACAAAGCAGGAGTGCATTAAGCTCGTTCTTGAACACTACAAAATACACTTTAATGGTCAATAGGTATTTTTATATTGGTTATAAATTCCAGCAATATTAGCAGAAAAATTTTTATTACTAAGATAACAAACCAACATTAGCGTAATTGAGTAAATTTCATCTTCATTAATAAAGGTACAGCACTAAGTACATGTACTTAGGTAAAAATTAATTTATTTTCTTTCGAAAAATCAAAATACCAATTCCCTAAATTGTATATTTTGGCCAAATGCAATGGAAAGAGGACAGCTGACAAATTATAATATACACTACATTGATTAATGAAACATGAAAGTTGGACACACGATTTCTGCAGAAAGAACAGTTGAATGGCAAGAGAAGATTTATATAGGCCACCAGCTTCTTTTGAAGATGTTAACGTTTGTTTAAATATTTGAGAATTTCTGTAATATGGATAGTAATATGCCCGATTTCTTACGTTTACGTATTTCTTGTGGTGTAAGAGGACCGGTTTTTATAAATTTGGAATTATTGAGAACAGTGTCAGGGGAGAGGGTACAGACCGACTTTTACGAACGAAACAAACCCGAATTAATTAAATTTTGTATAGTTGTTTCGAATACCCGACTATATTAGCTGGAAATTTAGACATGTATCTCAGGCATTAAAGAGTTGTACAACGCATGTTGCAAAGATTTTAAGAAGAAATTCACGATTGAAAGCACTGCTGATATAATAACGAACATTTATTGCTAGACTTACTACACCTTTACATTACATGTTTGGTTCTACACAAAGTATCGTGTGTACTAATTAAACTTTCTTCTTACTGGTATAAAAACAAGCAATTAAAATTAAATCACTTTTTACAAATTTGAAATTGCATTTCGAAAAATCACTCATTTAATAAGCGAGATTTCCTTCGTTCTTAGAATAAATCAGTTAGATTTCAACCCAGACTCCGACATATGTAATTGCTCACAGGGATAGTAAGTGAGCTTGTTATTACATTTGAACTTCGAAGTATCAGTGGCGTGCTGTCATTAGAAGCGGTGAATGCGCCGCTTCTCTTGTATTTTCTAAAAATAAATACATATTAATTTTAATTGCAGTAGAGCGTCGTTTATCCGAATCAATTGGGGACTGGGGTTGTTCGGGTAACTTGTTTTTCTGATAACCGATTATATACGTAAAAATATAACCTATCCCATGTTGAAATTTTTCTCCTTTGCGTGTGGCTTCGCATTGAATTTTTGTCGATGTTAAGCCTAATGTAAACTTTTTAAAATAATAATCGTGGCTATTGTATCGTTAAGAATTATTTTTTTATTTTGTACAAACAAAGTAAATATATTGAAAAATATAAAAACAAAAAAAAACTATACTTTAAAAGTTAATCCAGTATCAAAAACGTTGGATTCAGCACAACACACAGTCCTCAGAAAAAGACCACACAAAAGTGCCAGTGCTGCCAGATAAAACACACACCAACAAAAAATATATTGGAGTAGCCAAAGATATAGCCAAAGATTGCAGCGCCACAGCATCAGCGAAAATTTAAATTTACCAACTGGAATTCTTTCGGATAACTGACGTTTCGGATAACCGGCTTTCGGATAAACGTCGCTCTACTGTATATGAAAATTATCGCACAATATTTTATTATAACCGCATTATGTATCTTATTACAAATTTCTATACTACACGTGAAAAAAATAAGATCGCTATTGTATATTCGAATATTAGTGGCGGAGTAGCGGAGTGGAAATGCCGTATTGTCAGCATTCAAAAAGCTAGATTCGCGCTTTACAGAGCACCGACCTCACCCGATTTAACTGGTGGAAGCCTAGGATCTCGAGTGGCTGCTACACTTATAACGTATCCAATTCTATCCAGGACCGATTCCGGGCCGTTAGCCGCCTGCCCGCTAGATATTTGGCCGCCCTCGTCCGATTACGCGAATCGCGAGTAGATTTATAACTTAACCCAACCGATAAGAATTTACCTGTATGTTTTTATGATAGTTTTCTGTATAGTTGACGGGAGTTTTAAAAAATCCGTTAAAATATTTGATATTTTTATTCCGCTTTACGATTTTATATTACTCACGGATTTTATTGTTAAATCAGCGATATTACGATTTCCTGTATCCTATCTTTAAGGAGATGTAGAAAAACACTTGTACAATTCTTGTCACAGGCTGGCTGCTTGGGGTTTTCCGGGTTTTGTCCTAGCCGATAACGACTAAATAGGAGGCCAGTTCCCCTTAAAAGTCCTCCCGGAAGGCACTACTTCCCCTCGTGTAACATTGTGCCCCAGAGAAGGCAACGGGAAACCACTCTGGACAGTAACCTTCCCTAGTAAACACCTGGGCGTTTTATTAACTAATTACTAATCTGCGCCGGTTGTTGCCGAGATCAGGATATCTGATATTGGAGGTATATTAGTAATGCGACAAAAGAGACATTTGAAATTGACTGGTATTGGCACCCTCGGGATTTGGCAGCCCACGCACGTGCATGTATGCACCGCACACCTAGCGGGGCCGTCTCTGATTGCACTCGTCGAAAGCTATTTGACTAAGTGGTTAAGATTTAAAGAGTAAAGAATATTTTATGTTATTTTTATGTACGTTTCATTACATAGCTATATTTAATTATAATTTTCTTTAAAAGTATATTCGTACAATTGATATATGTTATGTACGTAATATGGATAGTAATATGCCCGATTTCTTACGTTTACGTATTTCTTGTGGTGTAAGAGGACCGGTTTTTATAAATTTGGAATTATTGAAAACAGTGTCAGGGGAGAGGGTACAGACCGACTTTTACGAACGAAACAAACCCGAATTAATTAAATTTTGTATAGTTGTTTCGAATACCCGACTATATTAGCTGGAAATTTAGACATGTATCTCAGGCATTAAAGAGTTGTACAACGCATGTTGCAAAGATTTTAAGAAGAAATTCACGATTGAAAGCACTGCTGATATAATAACGAACATTTATTGCTAGACTTACTACACCTTTACATTACATGTTTGGTTCTACACAAAGTATCGTGTGTACTAATTAAACTTTCTTCTTACTGGTATAAAAACAAGCAATTAAAATTAAATCACTTTTTACAAATTTGAAATTGCATTTCGAAAAATCACTCATTTAATAAGCGAGATTTCCTTCGTTCTTAGAATAAATCAGTTAGATTTCAACCCAGACTCCGACATATGTAATTGCTCACAGGGATAGTAAGTGAGCTTGTTATTACATTTGAACTTCGAAGTATCAGTGGCGTGCTGTCATTAGAAGCGGTGAATGCGCCGCTTNGAAGCGGAATAGAATTTAACATTAGTAAATAATAGAAAATAAATATTGAAAATTATAACGAGATAGTTACGGTTAATAGATATATTATATCTAAATAAATACATGTTATATATTTTTATCAAAGCGAGAATTGGCATTTAGAAGGCATATGGAATATATTTGATCTAATAACGAAGGTAATTATATTGAACTTGTTTATTTATTAAGTACGTCAGATAAATAATCTATTAAAAATACGTTTAAAGAAAGAATTAACTGATTGCCCCTGGAAGTCGGCTTCTTATAGAAACACAGCATTCCTATCATCAAATGTCACAGCACTCCACTGACTGAATAACTTTTTCTAAATTTATATCGTAAGTGAATATATTCCTATGTTTTATGTAGTAGTCATCTCTAACTATTATTTTATTCTCTTTGCACTTCCCTGAATAATCGTAAAAAGTAATTTTTCCTTCTTTTTCTCGATATCAACTTCTCTTATCCTGGATTTACCTCTCTTCGCGGTCTGTAAACCTGGAAATATTTTTGTTACATCACTATCTTTTGCACTCTACTGATCACACACACAATCTCATCTAAGTAGAATTTCCATTGTCTCAATCTTCGTTAGTAGATTTGCGCAATAAGCTAATTTCTGCAACAATAAATTTACCCAAATTGTACAAATACAGTACACTCAAACCGAACAGTTCTAGTTCCAGAGGCGTGTTAATTTTGTATTCTAAATCCTAACGTATTCAGAGATTTGCATAAATCACCGAATAATAAACAATTTTCTACTAAAATGAAAGATGTTATAGCAAGTCCTATGGGTCATTAATTTTACGTATTTGAAAATAATTTACAGCAAATATTTGGCCATAAAGGAGGATACAGTAGAGCGTCGATTATCCGAATCAATTGGAGACTGGGGTTGTTCGGATAACTGATATTTCGGATAACCGATTATGTACGAAAAAATAGATTAACGTATCCGATGTTGAAAATTTTCTCTGTTGCGTGTCGCTTCGCGTCGAATTTTTGTGGATGCTAAGCCTAACAAAGACTATTGTATCGTTAAAAATTATTTTTTTATTTTGTACAAACAAAATAAATATATAGAAAAATATAAAAACAATAAAAGAATTATACTTCAGAAGTTAATTTAGTATCAAAAACGTAAAATATTTGAGTAGCCCAAAACATAGCCAAAAATTGAAGCGCCACAGCACTGGCGAAAATTTAAATTTGCTGACTGGAATTCTTTCGGATGATTGACGTTTCGGATGATTGACTTTCGGAAAATCGACGCTCTACTGTACTTCTAACTTAGATAATGTCATACATACTATTACAAAATATTGATTGAATTTCTTATTTCAATTAATTTGTGTACACTTTCGATTCGAATCGATGACCATCTACTAGTCTTTGGTTGCTATATTAAAATATAAATAGTATAATTCAAAACCAGTGCCTAAGGTACAATTTTAGTTAATTAATTGTTTACCTGATCTAAATTATGAGTGTTTGAATGTTCATTAAACACAAAATTATGTAACGTTGTAGTCTTACGACACTGCGAAAGCAATAGCATGAATAGATGAAAAAAAAGATTATTTATTAACTTTATGTAATATGAAAATAATTAGCATTACTGTAATTGAATACATTATAAATCACATGCAGCAGTGTAATAAAATAGCTGAATGTGAATCCCTTGCTACATTTATGATATCTTGGAACATTGACTGTAATGAGGTTTTCCAAAACCTACAAACAGAGAGTATCCACAAGAAATCAAACTGAAAAATAGCGAAAAAATACATGCTTGAAGGCAATCAAGTATCAGAAAACCCAAAAATTTAAGCTTTATTAAATAGTAAATATGGCAGTGCTTTACCATAAAACAATTCAATTTCGTTGGCATATATTTTTATCTTACAAAATATATACATATTGATTTCAAAAATATTTAAATAATTGAAATTTTAGCAAAAAATCTTGATTATTTTTATTTTATTTTTACAGAAAACGAAAGAATTTCGAAAATTATTAATTTCTTGTACAAGGTTACCATGATGTATTTCCTGTTACTTTATAATTGACACCTATACATTTATAGTCAGTAATATTCTGCTTGATCTTGTACAATTTCATTCTTTTCTTTGTCTATAAATATTGAAAAATAATTTAAAAATTATTTAAATTTAAAAAAAAAACAGAAACGAATTTAAAACTTAAATTCACACAAAAAAATTAAAAATTTAAATATAGAAAAGAAATTTTAAAATGTAAATTTGAATAAAAGTTTAAATTTATATTAAAAATAGTTATGCCTTCTCGATATTTAGAGAGAAGTTATTTTCTATTTATTTGAATATGTTTCAATATTTAAAGAAAAACTGTTAAATATTTATTTGTTGTTTTTTTGTAAATTAAAACAAAGTTTGTTTTGTTAATATTTGTCTTTTATTTACATTTTTTTAAAAAATGTAGTTGTTTATTTATTTGTTGTCTTTCTATACATTAAAAAATATATTTTTAAAATTTATTTTTATTTTGTCCGCAAAAATTTATAATTATTTTCGTTAGAAAAATTATTCCTTAATATTTATTTGTTGTTTGTTTAAATTCAAAA
>NW_019385456.1:191319-235687 GCF_000671375.1 Centruroides sculpturatus | reverse complement strand
TTGCATTTGTTATTCATGTATATATGTCTTTGAACTTGCATTTCGTTGTAATAATATTAAATGGGTGTTAGATTTGTATTTCTTTGTTTTAATAGTGAATTCCAACTTATACATTGTTAATAACATAATTTTATATACGTGCCTATTCAGCCCTATTAAAGTTGCCCCTATACCAGGAACAACTTTAATAAAAATAATTAAAATAATTACAACTTTACAACAAGAGAAAAGTTGCCGAATTTGCCCCGGGTATAGGGGCAACTTCGGCAATTTCTCTCTTCTTGTAAAGTTGTAATTATTTTTATTTCCAAACTGATTTTAACCAGTTCTATAGTAAGAAAACATTTTAATAGACAATATGCAAAGCTTTTTTTCAGTTTACAGCAGTATTTATTACACAAAATTTAAGTAAAGCTTAACATGCCCATATTGCCCCGGTCTCCCCTATATTATGTACAGAGAATTTCCTTAGCGGTATGTGATGTTTTGTGACACCTCAGAAGCACTCTCGGATGAAATTCAAACAAAAGATGAAAAGCGCAATAAAGATATACAGGAAGACGTAAACGTTAATTATGGTATTGGTCTCGAAGATGTTTTGTGTGAGCGTTCGGCTGAAGGTTCATTCGATATAGATATTTCATTTGAATTGCTCGACACTCTCAGATCATCAATAAGCTTAGAAAAATAGCAAAATTTTTTCGCAAAGCACCCTTAAAAAATAATATCTTACAAGAATACATTCAACAGGAACATGGAAAAAGTTTGCACTTATTTCTGGATTCCAAAACTCTATGGAATAGTTTTGTAGACATAGTAAAGCGATTTATTATAATTAGATCATCATATCGAAAGCAATCATTGACTGTAAAAAAGATACTGACAATATTGATCTTGACAAAGAAGAAGATGCTATAATTTCTGACATTGTGGCATCGCTGCAGTCATTAAAAGTTGAAACAGAAAAGCTAGGCAACAGATTATCGACATTACTTTCATCGAAAGGTATTGTAAATAAGTTAAATCAAGTAACTACACCTTTTTAAAAAGACTAAAAGAGTCATTTATTAGACACTTGTCAGAAAGAAGTAATACGAAACTGACTTGCCTCACTCAATACCTGAATAATGAAAAGAATTATGAAAAAGTAGCAACATTCGCAANGAAAAATTACTATAAAAAATACATAAGGTATTTCATTTATTGAACATTATAACATATAATACAAGAACATGAATACTATTTTTGTCAAAACGAAAATGCTGAAACAGATCACACTAGAATAAAGTGTGTGCCAGATTAGTAAACGTATATTAAATTTAGAAAATCATTATTCATTTTTGCACAATATAACCTAAGAAAAAAAAATTCAAAATTCAAAATATACTAGTAACGTATTAATTAATAACATGACATGCAATATGTTTCTTGATTACACTTTTTGATCCCACTTGAATAATTGCAATGGTAACAATGTATAACCTGCATTGCATCATCTTTAGATTAGTTATAACACCATAGTAAACTTGGATAAAGTGTAAAGCATCCTTTCTCAAAGTGGGCGATAACGCCCTCTTGTGAACGCTGAAGGCTTTCAGGGGGGCAGTAGAAGGCTATAAGTGATTAAATAGGAATTTTATTTCTTCTCATTGAAACATTCTTTGATTTTTGAAATAAGATATGGGTCACACTCTATCTATTCTATCCTTATAATAATGCACGTTTAAACATTATATTTGCAATAACTGTTTTTAAGATACGCAACAGACGGTAATGTAAAAAGGTAAGTTAAAAAATATGAAGGCACTAGATTTTTTTAATCACTAAGTTGTCGGTGATCGAAATAAGTTTGAGAACCTGTGGTGTAAAGTGTGATCAACGAGCAGTCTTATTGGATACCTGCGTAACAAGCATAATGCTGACAAATTATCTGTCATTTATATTAACGCAAAGCTGAGTAAACTAGAGCAACTAGTGGCAAGCGAGCAATCTCTTAACAAACCTTTATATCGCTTTTTATTAAGAAAGAAACGTGTAAAGGAATAGTAACTAAACTTGCGAGTTTAAATGCCATCTCCATCAACTCTATTACAAAATGTGAGTTCACCAGAAAATCATTGAGAGACAGAGATACACTTTACAAAAGAATCCATTATATGTAATAAATCTTGTCCATTCGCATTAGAAACAAATATAAGAACGATTATATTCTAAAATTGGTAACCAAATAAATGCAGGATCAAGGTTTAGTTTATCGATTAATAAATATACTTTACTAAACAATCGCAAATATTTAAGTATTAACACGCACAAAAGTAACGGACCATTTTGAAACTTAAAATTGGTAAAGATTTCTAATGTCGTATGTGCAGAAACTGCTGTCTAAGCAATCAAAGAAAAGTCAAAGGAATTTCACATACGTTTGGAAAATTACACAGTGGCTTGTGTTTCTGATGGTGCAGCTGTAATGGTGAAATTTGTAAGGCTAATTGAATGTGACTATCAATTATATTATGCACAGAGAATTCCCTTAGCGGTATGTGATGTTAATTACCACTTCACAACAGTCTCGGATGAAATTCAAAAAAAAAGATGAAAAGCGCAATGATGACATTCAGGAAGACGAAGACTTTGATTATAGTATTAATCTCAAAAGTGTTTTGTGTGAGCGTTTGGCTGAAGGTTCATTCGATATAGATATTTCATTTGAATTGCTCGACACTCTAGGTAAAGAAATCGTCTTTTCTCAAATCATCAATAAGCTTAGAAAAATAACAAAATTTTTCGCAAAAGTAATATCTCACAAGAATACTTTCAACAGGAACGTGGGAAAAGTTTGCAGTTATTTCTTGATTCCAAAACTCTATGGAATAGTTTTGTAGACATAGTAAAACGATTTATTATAATTAGATCATCATATCGAAAGCAATCATTGACTGTAATAAAGATACTGACAATATTGATCTCGACAAAGAAGAAGACGCTGTAATTTCTGACATCGTGGCATCGCTGCAGTCATTAAAAGTTGAAACAGAAAAGCTAGACAACAGATGATCGACTTTACTTTCATCGGAAGGTATTGTAAATAAGTTAAATCAACTAACTACGCCCTTTTAAAAAAAGCTAAAAGAGTCATTTATTAGACACTTGTCAGAAAGAAGTAATACGAAACTGTCTTGCCTCACGCAATATCTGAATAATGAAAAGAATTATGAAAAAGTTGCAACATTCGCAAGTGATGAAAGTTTGCCAGTTCAAGTGTATGTTAATTTTATAAGCGAAACAGATGTTAGATCGCTTTTTTGAGTACCTCCATATTGTATGTGCAGTGATAATGATGAAGAACCAAGTGTCGCAAGATTATCTGCAATGCCTTTAGCTGAAAAGCTTCATGACCCTATTATTACTATTATTATTATTATGGAGGTCGCGGTATGTATTAAATTACTTAAAAACAGAAAAAAGTTCATTATTCGATTTGAAAATTTGTTTTATATCTTAAAAATAATTAATTATATCCCAAAACAGATTATATTTTACTCGAAATACCAGAAACAGATCACATTATTCTCGAAATATCCAGACAAGCTAACAATCAGGAAATCCGAGAAATCCTAACCTATGAGATGTGCTGAGCGAAATATCGATTTGCAGTAAAGAGATGTTTTGAGCTTACGCAGACGTCACGAAAATGGACAATAATTTTCTACTTAATCTTAAATATGAATCATATGAGTAAATATTACTGAGAATTACAGCAATAATGTTGAGAAAATCGATAAGAACGCAAGGATACATTTATTATTCTATTAATATTTCCACCAGTGACCGAGTGGATGATACCATTTATACTTATAATTAATCGCAGGTTTATAGGCAACAAATAATATATTCATGTGGAGTTTTTTATAGGTTTTCATTACGTTTTTATCATAGACATATTGACAGTTTTCCAAAGAAAGTCCTCTGGAGAAGCACTATCTTTGGAAGATCACCCAAATAGTCTGTTGTCTTATTCTATCAAGCCAATTAAGTCAATTATAATTAACACAAAAATCAAATTTCGTAACGAATTGTACATGTCGAATAGAACTTTTATATAACCCATGATATTCGATAGAGTTTATGCTTTCAAGAATAATCGTTAAATTTAAAGGGGAATTGTGCAACTCGTGATGGCTATAAATTTAAAAATCAATATCGTATACTTATTGTAGAATCGTATACTTTTATGAATATAAAATTAAATACAGGACAATTTTATTCTTGATTAAATTATTAAACTCAAATTCTCTTAAAAGTATATCGGAAAATCTACACACGTGTGCAATTCACTATAAACGTGCTCCATCATTCTCATCGATGTTTCGATTTATGAGTGATTACGAAACATCCGACTGTTAGAACTTTAATTACAGGAATCATTCGGAATCTTGCATTTATTAGAACATTCATTTCAAACTATTCAGCAAGCCATGCCAGAGCATTTACAAGAGCGCTGTTGCACTGGCATCGTACTTCCTTTCCTTGCTAGTGGGAAAGTACTTGGATTCGATTTTGTGGCGCCTTGCCAATGCACACAAGAAGATAAAGTAAGAACCAATCGTGGTTTATCTCTGGCATTCAAAATTTACATCACATTCATCGAAGTATATCTATGGACTGTGGCCTTCCTTTTCGCATTACGTATCTACGACCTGAATCTCTATTGCTTACGATCAATTCAAAGATATGGCGACTACGCACGTGCTGCAGCAGTAACCGTATGGTGTACTTCTTTGTATATTGCTGCACAATTCAGTATCCTTAAGAGAAAAAAAATTACCATCCATTCTCCAAAGAGCTGCTATGATTCCGAAAAGTATGTGATACGTAACGTCCATAAGTCAGCTCCGTTATTGCTGTTATCGTTGTTGGCACCACTCGTAATAATTACGCCAATTGGATCAGTTTACATGTATGCTGAAATTCAAAAATACGAAAATGCAGATACCGAAGCATTTGTCTGCGCTGTGGCACACGTAATTTGGCTATTCTATTTGGCAGGGCAAATCGTGGTTTACCTGATGATCAACGGAATCATTCTATACGTCATCGGTATGAGATTGGTAAATCTGTCAGAGGAAATGGCGGCGTTGCACGTGAGAAGAAATTCTCTGAAAAAGATCTTGCAAGAAATTTTCCACAAGCATTTCGAGCTGTGGCAGATAATCGAAAGCTACAACGACGAATGGAGCGACCTTCAACCTATTCTCTATGTTCACTTCGTCTATGTTTCTAGTTTCATTCTTTATGCCACGTTATTTGTAATAAATGGAGCCAAGCTGAAAATAATATTTACATTAATTTCTATAATATACGTGGGCAGCTTTGTTACAAACAGTTACTTGTTGTCGATTTTCACGAGAATGGTAAGTAAAAATATACGATAATCAATACGTTGTTTTGTCAAATACTTTACATTGTAATTAACTTTACACTTATTATAAACTATACAAAATAATATTAAACTAGATATAAACACGCTTTAAAAAGGTTTTGTGATATTTTCTGTATATACAAAGTAGCTAGTCAAAGCATACTTTTCAACAATAATACACAAAATCGTACTCAAGAAAGCTTTAAATAAGATTACTTTGATAGAAATAAGCAAAGTGAAACATTTGTGATCTGGAAAAAAAGACTTTAAATGAAAAACCGGCCACAATTTAATAGTTAAACACGTGCATGAAATACAGAAGCGTTCACATGCCTAGATTCCGTTATCCAGGTGCACATTACGCGATTAACTAGCTGTTTTTAATAGTTTTAGATCTAGTATACTTGTAGGCGTTCAGCAAATTTAAGATATAGAAACAAACAAAAACATTCAGCAACGTGTTGCGTCTTTATTCCAAATATTATGAAAATTTTCGTAAAAATAACTTTTATATTATTAACCATAAGTAATACAATTATGTGTGGCTCTATCTGTTACTAAATTTCACGTTAAATAACAAATGACAAAAACCTTAATTTTCACATTAGTGATGAGTTTAATAACGATTATAAATGCTAATAATGTGTGAAATCTTTATCAAATCTAACTCCTGTTGAGATATAATACATGGCCGCTTTATCTCCCTACTTCTTTGACCTGTAACCGCCAAAATTTAATTGCAGTAATGACCCGTTTACACAAGCTACTGTGTAAAATTTAGTCTGTGTAATCTTTAGCCCATCGTGAAACACCGAATGAAATACACGTCAACACACACACACATATGCACATACATTTTTTAAAAATTTAGTTTATTTCGAGTTCAGAAGGTTTGAAAAATACTGGAAAGCTGACGTTTGACAATAATCTTATATTTACTATTTTTACGTATACACAACAAAAGCAGCATTTATGTAGTGCCAAGTTCTAAGTTTGAGTGCTAACCGTTTGGTATAATGAGTTAGATTAACACATAAAATCATAGATTGTTACCTGTATTAATAAGTGTTGATAATGTTTTACTTGATTTGTTTTTCAGTCTTAAATAGCGATTAATTTTATTAATGAAAGTTGAACTACAAATACTTTTATTTGATTTCAGTTGTATGACAATTTTACTTGGATTGAGAGACTTTCGCCCGCTGATCTGTCTTTAACTTTCAAGTTGAAGGTAAGTTTCCATTTTTGTTTTAATAATAATAAATTATTTCTTCTACGAAACTTTGAAGTAAGTTTTTATATAAGTACATTTATAATATTACGTACAAGTCGACCCCCCTATAATACTGTTGATAATTCCGTTTTATATGAATTCCATGTTGTACGAGTCACTTAGCGTTTACAAATACGTGAGTCGTTCACAGACTTTCGCCCGCTGATCTGTCTTTAACTTTCAAGTTGAAGGTAAGTTTCCATTTTTGTTTTAATAATAATAAATTATTTCTTCTACGAAACTTNAGTTTCATTCTTTATGCCACGTTATTTGTAATAAATGGAGCCAAGCTGAAAATAATATTTACATTAATTTCTATAATATACGTGGGCAGCTTTGTTACAAACAGTTACTTGTTGTCGATTTTCACGAGAATGGTAAGTAAAAATATACGATAATCAATACGTTGTTTTGTCAAATACTTTACATTGTAATTAACTTTACACTTATTATAAACTATACAAAATAATATTAAACTAGATATAAACACGCTTTAAAAAGGTTTTGTGATATTTTCTGTATATACAAAGTAGCTAGTCAAAGCATACTTTTCAACAATAATACACAAAATCGTACTCAAGAAAGCTTTAAATAAGATTACTTTGATAGAAATAAGCAAAGTAAAACATTTGTGATCTGGAAAAAAAGACTTTAAATGAAAAACCGGCCACAATTTAATAGTTAAACGCGTGCATGAAATACAGAAGCGTTCACATGCCTAGATTCCGTTATCCAGGTGCACATTACGCGATTAACTAGCTGTTTTTAATAGTTTTAGATCTAGTATACTTGTAGGCGTTCAGCAAATTTAAGATATAGAAACAAACAAAAACATTCAGCAACGTGTTGCGTCTTTATTCCAAATATTATGAAAATTTTCGTAAAAATAACTTTTATATTATTAACCATAAGTAATACAATTATGTGTGGCTCTATCTGTTACTAAATTTCACGTTAAATAACAAATGACAAAAACCTTAATTTTCACATTAGTGATGAGTTTAATAACGATTATAAATGCTAATAATGTGTGAAATCTTTATCAAATCTAACTCCTGTTGAGATATAATACATGGCCGCTTTATCTCCCTACTTCTTTGACCTGTAACCGCCAAAATTTAATTGCAGTAATGACCCGTTTACACAAGCTACTGTGTAAAATTTAGTCTGTGTAATCTTTAGCCCATCGTGAAACACCGAATGAAATACACGTCAACACACACACACATATGCACATACATTTTTTAAAAATTTAGTTTATTTCGAGTTCAGAAGGTTTGAAAAATACTGGAAAGCTGACGTTTGACAATAATCTTATATTTACTATTTTTACGTATACACAACAAAAGCAGCATTTATGTAGTGCCAAGTTCTAAGTTTGAGTGCTAACCGTTTGGTATAATGAGTTAGATTAACACATAAAATCATAGATTGTTACCTGTATTAATAAGTGTTGATAATGTTTTACTTGATTTGTTTTTCAGTCTTAAATAGCGATTAATTTTATTAATGAAAGTTGAACTACAAATACTTTTATTTGATTTCAGTTGTATGACAATTTTACTTGGATTGAGAGACTTTCGCCCGCTGATCTGTCTTTAACTTTCAAGTTGAAGGTAAGTTTCCATTTTTGTTTTAATAATAATAAATTATTTCTTCTACGAAACTTTGAAGTAAGTTTTTATATAAGTACATTTATAATATTACGTACAAGTCGACCCCCCTATAATCCTGTTGATAATTCCGTTTTATATGAATTCCATGTTGTACGAGTCACTTAGCGTTTACAAATACGTGAGTCGTTCACAGCCCGGAACACGTATTTGTAAAATCTAAGTGACTCTTATAACATGGAATTCGTGTAAAACGGAATTATCAACAGTGTTATAGGGGGTCGACTGTGTTTTACCGATACGCGCATTTTTTGAATTAATGTAACAAGAGAAAAGTTCCGCGAAATGTAAAATATTTTGACGTGCTAAACTGTTTATTTTTGTTTTGTTTTCATCAGCAACATTCGCTGAACTTTGCAGCACGTTAAATTCGATACGTGTAGAGAGTTTGGTGTTGTTCTGACACTTCTACTAAAAATACAGACGTATTTTGAAATATGACATAATATTGAGCGATTGTGAAAACATACGATAAAAGAAAAATTGTTCAAGAAACATGAGGCAAACACCTCATGAATGGAGGCACACTTTATTCTTCATTACCTTTCTTACAATTCATTAAAAGGTTACAAGTTTATACTGTAGGGTATAATGGTAATGTCTAGCGGGTTTTTGCCCAATTATCTGCGCAAAGTTACGCTATAGTTAAGGTTAAGTTCGTAATTTTTCTTTACAAAGTTGAAGTTTTATTTTTCAATAATAGAATAACGCATAAAAATTTAAGATAACATCGTTTCTTCATGTTTATAGAAATACAAACAAAATAATTTTAAGATGATTTTTAATAACAATGAGAGTCTACTATAATATATAATAATTAATATAATTTATTTAATAAATATTTTTAAGATGAACGATTTCCTGAAGAGATACGGAAAAACACGTCTAGGATTTTCAACAGGAGGTTTCATTTATGTCAAACGAGATTTTTGTATCAGAGTAAGTGTAATTTATTTTGTTTGTTTAGAATGGGAACAATGAATTTATAGCATTTTATGTGTTTAGGTTGTGAGTGGATTGTATTCAGCATTTTCTACTTGCGTGGAATTAAGTGGAATATTAGAAAAAGAAAGGAAATGTTTTACTGAATTCACCAATTCAACAAGCACAAACAGAACCATTTAAGCAAAGGTATGATATTGCATAAATTTCAAACAGAATAAAACAATGAGTTTTCTTTGCAATTCATGTAATTTCATACCTTTGTGTAGTATCTTTTTCATTTTATTCTTGCATGTAATCCATTTAAAAAATTTTTGCACTGAGTAAGTTGGCGTGTATAAGGTTTATAAATATTCACGTATATAGGTTGTAGACTAAACATGGAATTGGGCAATACAAACGCACGAATGCGTAGGTAATCGCTGGCATTCTATTCTTTCGATCCATTCTTTCATGAAGACCAAATCCTATCTCGATTAATACAAGAGATTGCAGCACAGCTTAAATTAGAAATAGTTAGAGCAATTTAGAAATATAACGGTTGTAGCTTCATACAATGGGTGGTGAGAAACATGTGGCTTTGTAAATGGTGCCATTGACTGTCATCAGCCAACAGTATAAGCAAAGACGATCTGGGGTCACAGATCTGGGGAGTACACTCTCTATATACAGAACATTCGAGTGTGGGAGTGTTAGAGATTTCTCATTATGTCTGAAGTGAAAGGTTTTATAGTGGTACTAACTTTAAGGTATTATTGCTAATTTTAATAAAGTGCGAAATTTATCAAAATGCTTTTCATTAATGCAGCAAAGGAGCCAGCTGATGGTAATAGGGAGCATACTATAGTGTCTGATTTGACACAAAGTTCTGATAGATCCGTGTAAGATATATATATACAATTTTAATAGTACAGAAAATTAACAGAAACAATTTACAGACTACCGAAACACAAAATTAAAATCATAAATGAAAATATTAAAAATGTGGTTTTTAATTATTTTTATTTTATTAATTCAAAAAATGCTACAATATCAAATCCATCAACAAACAGAATTCGCGTGTTATTTGATTATTTTAAAGAGTATATCAAGGTTAAATGTTGACATAATACAAGTGAACCCAATGATTTAAAAGTTACAAATATATTTATTGTTAATTACATTTGTCTCACGGTATTGTGGAAACGAACATTTCTGAAACTAAATACCATTTAATATATTACAGTGGCAAAATTAACGTTAATTTTATTTAGTTTTTAGAAATGTAATATTATCTATTATTACTTCTGAAATTTAACAATTCTAGCAGTTGGTCTACTTGCTGTTATAATATTATTCAATTATTGTTTATTGTGATTCTGGTTTCTTTCAATGTTTGAATATCTGTGAAGATATTTTGCTAGATGAACATGTAGACATTCACGTAACTTCACGCAGAATACTTTTTTTCAAAATGTAAAACATTTTTGTTACTCGTGTTTGTTTAAGTAGACACGCTTATGACTTTATAAGTGTGAAATGGGCCAGGCTCTCAATAGTGTAAAGCAGAGCCGATATATCTAGTATTTAAACATTCCTGTACTAATAAATCTCTTCGATTTGATCACCATTCTATATATGCACTAGCTGAAGTTATTTGAAATGTAAAATACTTGCAGTGTGGCAAACTGATTTTACACATATGATTTTACACAATGTTCATATATAAATATATAATATTGTAGCTGTTACGCCTTGGTTTATTATGTACCCAATCGCGGTAATTATTACATCGAGAGTAATTTATCGTAAACTTCAAATGTGTATTTGTTAAAATTGATTTTAAGAACATTATCAGATTGCCCATAGACTACTCGGAAGTATTTCCTAGTAAATAGCAAGTTTATAGAAAAATTATTACTATTAGTTTGGTTTATTTGGTTACTGCAATGCAAAATGTAGCCAAACATCCAAGGAGATGCTTCCTGGGAGGAATTTTATGGAAACTGGCTTCGTTTTTGGTGTTACTAACTTGAAAAAAACTAGGAAACTTGCATGTGGTTAACTGGTTGGCAATGCAATTTAAGACTAATTACCAGTATAACAGTTTCGACTTCTCACAGATGAGTACTATGTGCTACTTTTCAAAGTAATAACGCATCTACTTAGTTCAATATCATTGTCACAGTAACTATGTGTAACCTAGTAAGAATACAAAATATAACATTGTATTAGAAACAAACGAGCAATTAGCATTTACTTATTATTTTTGCCAACAGATGGTGCTAAATTCAAATCTAGCAAATTAAATGTAAACAGAAATTAACCAATATAAAAAGTAATTTGAATATTTCGAGATGGGATGTACGAAATTATCAAAGTTAGAAATTTATTAATGTTACCAAGTTTCCTAGCAATTGGTCGAACGGTCCGGGAGTGTATAGCGAACAAACAAACATCTCCATTTATAAATATAAATAAAATAATATACAGTTGAACCTGTGTATCTCTAATCACACGGGAACGAGGAAAAATTTCCACACAGTTTTCGAGATACAAAGGTACGTACACAGTAAACAGGTTGAATTGGAGGTACAGTACGTGGTATTTTATTGATACAATAGCAAGTACAGTACATATTATAAGTATAGTATTAGGTATAATTACAAGTACTGTATTATGTATATATAAAACAGCTTCAACTATATAAATATTTGTGAACTTAACTCACTCAAATCTTTCAATTCGTTCAATCTTTTTTGAAATAATCATATATAGAAGTTGCTCGATTTCTTTTCATCACTCTAGACTAAATTTCACGTAATAAAAATTGTCATATTAGAAACTAGTTTATATAATTCAACAAATCGTGTAATCCAAACTGTATTATTTTTATTGGAAAGATCACGTTTCACGTAACGATCAATACTAATTACAATAAGTGTGGTATCAATGTAACACAAAACTATTAAGTACAGTAAACCTCTACTTTGCACTCACAATGGTTTTTGACAAAAATGGTCAGTATTAGTTGGATTGTCTTAGAGATATGTTTTCTTTGTACTTTGTAGAAATAAAATATATTGCAAGATGTTATCGTTTTTCTTTTCCCATTATCTGTGCTCACAATAAAATTTGCAATCTTTAGGTTTACAGACCACCTAAATTCAAAAAAGTAATAAAACAGAAAACATTTCTGTAGCTATGTACGTGGTGTGCGGGATTGTATCTTTTTCGTTTAATATCTCAAAACGGAGTGAAGATGAAGTAACGAAATTTGGCACGGCAGCTTATGTATAAGGGACACTGATGTAATTGAATTTTGGTGATGAACGGTCGAAATAGTGGGGAGATAGAGAAGGGTTATATGTCATGTGTTGAGTGAAGTTGGACTTAATGACATTATATCAATATTTCATTAGTATTTAATATTTACAATTTTTAAAGCAACTGTTTATTATCCTTCAAATTAAACATTTTGCCATTTTATAGTAATTAAATATATCAAAAGTAAACAAACCTAGTAACAGATGGCGCCACACACAAGTTTATTTATTTTACTTAATAATATAAAAGTTATTTTTTTAAAATAAATACTCATAATAGCCGGAAATGTTACCTAACTGTCGTTTTTAGGTTTTTTCTTCTTATTCCGAATATTAACAATTCCCTGATGACTGTATCCATAGATTTAGAATCTGTGAATAAAAGAGGTCAACTGTACAGAATGACGTGAATAGTTTATCCAAGTATTTAATTTCATAGTTAAAGTAATTTTATTAAAACTGCCATTTATTATTTGAAATTTGCATATTCAAAATTTAAAGTCATACAGATATAAGTATATAAATAAAAGTATTTTCAATTTTAAAACATTTTTCATATTAAAAGGTATGTTGTTTTTTTATTAACCTATTATGGTAATTGCCCATCATTGGTTTTATATTTAAGGCAGTTGGCTTGGGTATAAAACTGTCAAAATATGAAATAATCGAGAGATCATGCTTGTTGATCAATGGATTAATGACATTGCGGTTTCAGGAATTAGTTTCTTACTGAAGGTCCTCTCCAGTCTTTCACTGATCACTCGAGTTTTGTGTTGGATCATCGTATCAATTAATCCAACGTGTAGCCTTTATTCAGATATTTGATAAATTAATAAATTACAATATTCCAAAAATCATTTACTATGCGTAATAATTAGATATTCACAAACTAGTTAAGAGCCAATTTCGTAAGTACAGGAAATAATATTATATTTATGATATGTTTAATATATTTTAATTTATATGAAGTGGAAATAATTTATTATTTTCTATCTCGACTATAACATATAATATTAAAATGCTTCAAAACTTTTGCACGCAGAGCTGAAATTAGGTTCGTTTTAATCAATTAGAATTCATTAAAACGAACGTAATTTCAGCTTTGCGTGCAAAAGTTTTGAAGCGTTTTAATATGTACAGTTCGGCCGAATGAAGGCATGCACCTGTCTATTATCGATAAGCGCCGCCGTATTTTCAGGACACGCCACCTGTTATCAGTGTTTTGAGATGGACCATTCCGATCCGTGAGGAAATCGGGATGAGGCACTTGGTCAATAGGGGCATTTAAGCGGTATCACGTGACTGTTTTAATCGACAAAACTAATCGATGATAACTTATCTATCCCTGCTTATATAGCGTGAGAATTTTTAAGTTGTAAAGTTGTAAATCGTAATTTTTTCATAAATGATTACCGTTACGGTAATCATTTATGAAAAAATTACGATTATATCTTTTATTTCAATCAGTTTTCTCCCTTTCAACGTCTTTTTGCAAACTTGTCTATTTGTCTCATATTTGTTCTTTAGACTAAAATCATGAATATTATACGAGACATTTTATATTTGAAATAATATGTTTACTCTTTAAAATATTAAATAATGATATAACAACACAAACACATATGCGAAATTATTGTATTGTATATATTAGTCTTTTTATTTATATCATTGCAATATTTGGATTTCAACCACTTCGTATACATTGTATACAAATAGAGGTCTGTCATGGTAATCGTCTCTAAGACGGACATTCAATGGGAGACTAATCTCCAGTGTTAGAACAGTTAAGAAATCATTGTAAACTTTATTCGGTCAGCACATTTTTCAGGAGAATTGATAAAACTGTACAAACCTGTCCGCTGAATGAAATCTTTGATGTTTTTTCTATGGTCGAAACACTTAAATTGGAGCATGTTTCGCGCATAGTGAGTGGCCTTTTGCAGAGGCATTCCCCTTTAGAGATCTCTCTTTTGTTCTTATGAGGTATCCTATTTATTAATGTAGTTTGATTGTATATGCTTCTAATGTCAATTCTAAGAATATCTGTATTACGAATTTTATATATGTACGTACTTCAGACATTAAGCTAATAGAGCAGGGGTGTCCAACCCGCGGCCCTCGGGCCGCATGCGGCCCAAGGCAAGGACCAATGCGGCCCAATAAATGTGTAAACAAAATCGACAAATGTTTTAATATTTTTATTATTTATTTATTTCAACGGCATAAATTCAAAAAAAAGTTTCACAAAGCCGTAAACATTTATTCATATTTTATTTTTGATTGAAAAGCAAATATTTTCAAATACTTGAATACTTGGAGATGTGTGAATGAGGAAGAATTACTAAATAAAGCTGGAGTTGTGACTCAAAGGATTATAGACCCAAATTTGGGAAAAGGAAAGGACAAAAGATAAAAAGTAGTAAGAAAGGTTAAATAGATCTTCTGTTACGCAAATATTGACCATTAATTTTCAAATCTTTCTCACTTCTTTATCTTTTGTCCTTTCTCTCCTTTTCCCTTTATAATCCTTTGAGTCACAACTCCAGCTTTATTTAGTATTTTTTTCCATCGTTGCAAGATTTGGCTACATTGCGCCAAATGTGGCTACTTTTTTTAGTTTGACGTAAAAAATATCATTTGGCGCTTTGGCTATTTTTTGGGGTACATATTATTTATAAATATATTAGTTGAATAAAAATGCACTTTAAAATAGTGTTTCGTCGCTTTTTATTAATTAGAGATCCAAATAAAACAAATATTTGTGTTTTTCAAATAAATTTTTGTTTGTCTCTTTTATAATAAATGAATTTATCCATTCCTAAGTAAAAATTGAAAGTGTCTGTAAAAGTAATTTTTTAAAATATCCCTTTTCGTGATAAAGTTTTATTACTTATTATTACAATCTAGACGTGTTAATCCTTGAATATACTTGTATATTGGGCCAGAAGTATATTAATATATACTTGTGGCCCAAAACTCCTTGACTTCTTCCAATGCGGCCCAGAGAAACAAAAAGGTTGGATACCCCTGTAATAGAGTAATACTGTAATATTTTTCTAACGCTAGTTAAATCGTTGGTAAATGTAAAACATTCGGATTGGTTTTGTTTGTGTAAATGTTAGCGTTATTGTGTAGGTGTATGTGTCTGTATAGCACAATTTTGTTTATCGTCTTTAAAGGAATACTACACAGCAATATAGACCCAACCCGTTATGGGCACTTTTATCTTGAGTTCTATTGCTATTGAAAGGAATTGATTAAATTATATGACTCGGATAACAATGATGTTACAGAAACACAAACATTTGTGGAAGGTTTCATTAATGAAAATCGATTAACTGCCATGAAAAAATATGAGCCCGTAATGAAGTACTGTACTTCACTTTATTGCGTGCATTAGTACATTATGTACTGTACATTAAATACGTAAAGACAAATTATTTTTGAAGCTAGCTGATATATTTTTCTATAACTATGTCTACTTAATAATTTCAATTTAAACTCTTTGTTGTCTCCATTTTTTTCAACATGGAGACAACAAAGAGAATCTTTCTTTCTTCTCCCATTGTGAGCAGATTAGACACAATGATAGTGGATGTATAAAGATGCGAATTACCCGTAAATACATTTTGATAATATCGACCATTCGAACTCAAATCTAGGTCCATCGGAGTGGTACATTATTGTGTTAAAAGTACCATTTGGTCTGTTATATCTTTATCCTAAAACAATTTAGAATGATTTTAAAAACAAGAACTGAGTAGGTAAACAAATGGCATATTTAGTTTTATAATGAACTAAATAAATGATTAATTTGCTTATCTTCTTGTTTATTAAACTCACCTCTTGCTGTATTTAAGCAGCTCTACTAAGAAGCACGCACATTATTTGTCGTTTAAACAAAAAATTGTAATAATCATAACTGGAAAATAAAAATTGGAAAAAACCTGTGGTTATTATATAAAATTGTCGAACAATATTGCTATATTTTTTAAACAGGGTTTTAATACAGCATTGTTGATCTTATATGGCTTATATTTTTTTCTTTCTTTCATCTTTAGACGTTGAGAAGACATTCTAAAACCATCAATAATTTGTATATGCCCACAATGAGAACGAATTAATATGATTTAGTTTAGTGTGATAAGTTACGTTTGGAAGATCTGCAAACAGGCAATGACTTTTGGGATAACTTTATATGGAAACTCGCTTGTATTTACGTGTTAGGCAAAATTTACGTTTCCAAGAACAATTCGTCAAATTATTTTTTTCACTTTACAGTCTTTATGTTTTTCAACGTTTTCAGCCGCATTTATTCGGGTTTCAGGACATTTTGAAAAATTTTTCAAAGATTTTTTCAAAGGATCTACTTAAGGATTTCTCATGGATATATTGGAATCCATTCCTTACGTCTAGGCCGTTCCATTGTGGGGATAAACTTATGATTAGCATGAAAAAAACTTTTTAATGTCCACAGAACTGAAAGAGTCTAAAATAAAAAACTTTTGAAAGAATTCATGGAGTCTTGTTCTTACTCAATACTTTCAGAGTTGTAGGCTGACAACTTAATTACCTCGGCCAATCCGATATATAAAAAATTCCTGAAATTTTCTCTGTGTGGGATCTGTGGTATCGTTGTTTTTAGGTTTCATGAAGATTAGGGATTACCAAACTTTTTTACAGCAGGCCAGATGACTGACAGTATGACGATCGCGGGCCGCATTACATCACACTGAATACACAAAAAATAAAGAAAACCATCATATTTATTTACCAATAATATAAAGAATACATTTCACGTTTCTGACATGTATTCCAGACATTAAGCTAATAAAAAGTATTATTGTTGTTTCTTAATATTTAAAAATAATTATTAATAAACAAGATTACTACAATATGCAATGTTCTGTACGTACAGCTATAAAATATATATAAGTGCTATATGTATTATTTATTTTAAATGTAGAATTATTTTTTAAATCTCTTATTTTTAATTTTGACCTTTTTCCCGTACACTTCAAAAGTTAGAGCAGGTCCGCGATGGACATAGACGTATAGTTAAGACAAAACCCGTCATATCTGATATAAATATAGGAGTTATAGATTGTAGATATACTGGTTCCGGTTAAATAAAAAGCCACTGAGCAACGGTAGTTAGTCACCGGTTTACGTCTCACCAACGTTCTGGAACGTGGGGTTTAGAATATGCCTAACTTTGGTCTCTAAGTTTTCGGTTTAAATTTTAGTAATGTCTTGCCTCTGTACACCCAACTTCTTATAATAACAATCGAGTCATGCCAGTGATCTTTGTTCTCTAGAAAATATTCATTTAAAATACTTGATATTCTATCCAAACTGAGAATTCGTATACAGTTAATGGAACATCTTCCCCAAGCTTTCAATATCTGATATAGAATTTCATCTATCTAAATCCGTTCTCGATATAAACGAAGAAAATGCAGAAAGACAAACACATAATGCCGATATATATACATGATGCTTAAAACCATAAGTATATAAGATTACTGAAGAGAAAAAGTGAAAAAAAATAATAAAATAACATATAGTATAGGTCATTGTAAGCAAAAAACATTATGTAAACACGTGTATTATTCTCAGTAGATTCTAAAATACAGCTGTATGAAAGCCGAGATTCAAGAATCACGTTTTCAGCATTTTAAAGTAAAAAAGTAAACCCCTTAATCTTTACGAGTCGTGTCTGAACACCATTTCACGGAAGCATAAATGTAACAACTTGTAAACTAATCTTAAGCCTAAGAAGCTTAAACTTATTAAATACTTAACTTTAAGCATTTTAAAGTAAAAAAGTAAACCCCTTAATCTTTACGAGTCGTGTCTGAACACCATTTCACGGAAGCATAAATGTAACAACTTGTAAACTAATCTTAAGCCTAAGAAGCTTAAACTTATTAAATACTTAACTTTAAGCATTTTAAAGTAAAAAAGTAAACCCCTTAATCTTTACGAGTCGTGTCTGAACACCATTTCACGGAAGCATAAATGTAACAACTTGTAAACTAATCTTAAGCCTAAGAAGCTTAAACTTATTAAATACTTAACTTTAACAAGAGCTATAAAGACCAAACTTTAGAAAATTTTAAGAGAATTGTATGGTCAATTGAAACCAAAACCAATAGAATTGATTAAGATGGTCAAAATGTGTGTAGACCATATTGATGAACTTCATAACTGAACGATGAGTACAAACAACATTAATATTTTGTGGTGGTAGTCTCAATTTTGAAGTTGTTTTACCAATTTTCTGATGTAAAGTTCGTTTGTAAAGATAAGACAATTTACTAAGTTTTAGAATAACCCTTGCCGTAATTTAAAAATTTCGAAAACACCAAACAACTTTAAGAATAAACAATTATCTGCTGAATTTAAATTTTTTTAAAAATGTTCTAGATATGAACTTTTTTAGAATAATAACGTGTGTACTGTATTTAATTAAAAAAACGAATGATAAATTTCTTTATGAGAATAGATAATAAGAAAAAAAAAAGTCTTATGAACTTGCAATATAGGCCTACTTTATTACTAAACACAGTTAAGCACATCTAAAATACAGTCCATCATAAAGACCATGTAAAAATAGAACTATTACAAGTCATAAAGTCAGTGTTTTGCTATAAAATGACGATTTCACTGTTTTGTAATTACCAGCAACTTTTATTTGAAACTTAAAATTTTCAATAAACCTTACAAATTTACAAATTTTTATATAATATTTTGTGTATTAGCTAAGAGAACAATCTAAAATTGTAATAAATAAATTTGCTACACCTCAATTGTTTTAGATCTCAAATAACTTCATTTCATAAAGTAAATGAGAACTGTAAGTGTAATTTGCATCAACCTAATGAACTATAAAGTTTAATTTATTAATAATGGACTCTACCCTATTATATTTCTGAGAAACAAACTCGTTTACTAAAACAAACAATTTACTGAGCTATTGACTTAAATGTACTGTTTATAAGGTTAAACCAGTTGATACGTTCAAATTGTCGTGTTGCTCTTTTACAACAGAAACGATTTAAGTAAATCTTCATTGAGAATGACTTATACAATACATTAACATTAATGAAAACTTGTTCTCAAATCTTATTCGAGAAATTTTCATCGACATTAAGTATTAAATACAGTGTTCTACTCAACTGATCAACCTCCATTGTGGGTTAGGCCAAGCTTTACATTGTATATACATATAAGAGAGCAGTTACTGCACAATGAGCTGAATAGTAAAATACCCCGAAATCCGTTAGAATAAGCTGTATATTATTTATTACATGTTCTTTCAATACTTTATAATAGAGATTATCAACCTTTTTTCGCATAACACAGCAGTTTTGCAACTTCTCTGAAATGTTCCACAAAACAGTACAATTTTATAGATTTTCTAGTAAATTTATTTGAATTTATTTTACTTTCGTGTTTACCATGTTATGTAGTTTAATATTATTTACTAGTTTACACAATTATTGTTTTGTGACAGTAGTAAACAAGGAATTAATTTAGAAATTTTTGAATGTATTAAAGCTGACTCTCCACGTGATAAAATGTATATAAATGGCTTTCTGCAAGATTACTGCTTTATAACATTGTTTCAATTCCTAATATTCCACAGTGTCACTAATTCCTAATATTATTCTGTAATTTCCAGTGACTGCAAGAATCACCTATTATCGAATTCATGTCAGAATGAAATACTGTAAATACCTTTCAGATAATCTTTTCGAATGTCTAAAATGTGATACACCAATAATCTATATTTCAGGACGTTCACATTTCAGTAGTGCATATTTCAACATATAGTAGACAGAAAGACTTACAATTTCGAGAAGTAGTTTAGAGGTAGTCACTTGATTACCTAAATATTCATCTAAAAGGATATATTTACAGAAAATCCAAGCATTAACACATAAGTGAATTTTAAGAAAGGAAAATTGAGTTATATAATAATTATATATATAATTATTATATATAAAGACAATAAAGAAACATATTATCGAGTTGATTTATTAATAATAAGCGAAAAGTCAAACAGTTACAAGTTGAAAGTTGAAATTTGGTACACAATTATCGTACATCACGAAAATGTAAACAAAGAAAAGATTTTTCAAATTTCTCCTCAAAGCGAAAGTAAGGAAAAGAGTTAAGCATTACCCTGAAAAACTCAAGTTCTACTGTACTATTCTAGTTGTAGTGTTGCGGTTTTGCGAGAAATCGAACATATTTTTAGATCCAAGTAATTTTTTTTTAATTAGCGTCATAAGAGAAAGACCTATTTTTTGGATCCGGTGAAAACGGGTAAGATGTCAATGTAAAATAATAATGCTATAATATAATACAGGGCTTCTTAAACTATAGGTCGTGACCCCATTTGGGGTCACGACCCATAGTTTTAATAGAACCATAGACCCATAGTTGCTAAGCGACCCATAGGGGTCGCTTAGCAAAATCTTGAAGTCGCAAGATTTTAATGCAAACTACTAAAAATAATTTGTGAGAGTTTGAAAATGGCAAGCTTTGTGTGATAGGTTTCGTGAGTTGCGCTTTGTGTCACTTCTGGTGCAGCGAAACAACGATTTAGCCACACTAATTCTAGTGTGAACTAGTGTAGTGTTGTCGCTTTTCAGTGTATTCAGTTGTCTCTATTCCATTGTAACACAAGAGTGAACTGTGGTAGTACACCATTGTATATATCTTGATTTTATATTTTCTTTTTGGGTCGCGAAAAAATCACAATCGTAAATGGGGTCGTGAATAAAAATGTTTAAAAAGCTCTAATATAATACAACAGAAAGAATAAAAGTAAGAATTTAGCTAATCTTGATGATTGTTCTTATTTCTTGCCTAGGCAACACCGAGCTTACCTGCTAGCACTTTACTTTATTTTAATTTGTTAAACTGAAATATATAATTAAAAATACCCTAATTCATAATAGAAAACATCAATTCTACGTGACGAAATCTTGTTCTATACCCAACAAAAGAAACACACCATGGACTAGTAAATTGCAAAAGTAGATACAGAACCGTGAGATTTCTTACATAAAAATAAAATTAATATTAATTTTGGCATTCGAATATTAGACGGTATTTAAATGGATAAATTTTAGTTAACATTATACCATATAGTTATTTACGTAATGTATAGCTATATTTTTCCCTACATCCTACATACCGGATCTGTATAAAACATACGGAAAAGTATATAATATGAGTATTTTTAACATAAATTCAATTAAAGGTGAGTAAAAAATTAATAGATTGTGCCGTTAGCTTTTGCTGAATTAATGGATTTAGTAAAACATTTCTTTTCTTGTTTTAAAATTCCACTTAACTCCACGCAAGTTGAAAATGCCGAATACAATCCACTCACAACCTAAACAAATAAAATGCTATGAATTAAATGCTTACATCGTAAACATTCAAATTAAATTACACCTACTCTGATAACGAAATCCCGTTTGATGTAAATATAACCTCCTGTTGAGAATCCTAAACGTCTTTTTCCATATCTCTTCATGAAATCGGTCATCTATAATACTTATTATGTAAATTATATTTTCAATTAAATAATAAACATCCGTTGATAAGCTTGTTAAATGGAATAATATTTATATGTAAAAAACCAGGAAAAAAGTACTTTATCGCGAAGAGTAACGAAGGATATCGTGATTCTTTTGTCTTGTTCACAATATACATTGTTTCTGATAACGAATATAGATTAGTTATTTGACGAAACCGTGTCTTCTTTTTTCTTGTTTCTTCTGATTCTATGTCACGACTTGCCAAGTGTCTATAAATGCACCAAGTCGTGACATAGAATCAGAAAATAGATTAGTTAAATAAACAATATAAATGTCATATAAAGTCAGGTGAAAGCAAACATTTTATTTGAAAAAATTTTATTTTATTACAGATCAAAATAGAAGACATACCTTCAATTTAAAAGTCAAAGGTAGATCAGCAAAAGAAAGTTTCTCAATCCAAGTAAAATTGTCATACAACTGAAATGAGAAAAAAGAAATCATACTGAAAATAATGTTCATTAATAGAATATATCGTTATTTACGTGTTATGAAGTAAAACATTAAAACTCAAATAAAACACCTATAAACCACTTCATAACGAATACAAGTGTTAATTATAATAGAACTTGTAACACTCCTCAATTTTATAAAACTTTTTGCATCCCAATTTATAAATTGTCTTTAATTCTGATATTTGTTTACAAATAGGCTAAAATTAAATAAAAAGTTAAAATTAAAAAGGCTTTGTATTTGCTGCACGTGTCTAAATCTAAAAGTTTGGCCCGTTTCACACTGAAAACATTGCTTTCGATATCGATCAAGTGCTGTATTGCATACTCACACGAACCCAACTCAGTACAAAACATTCATGGGTATAAAAACATACAACTACATTTTCACCAGTTATTCATTATTTAGTGTTTCTTCAAATATTTCGGTTATTATACGAAACTTTAGGCTATCAAAGAATGAAGATAGTTATGATGTATTTCATATACCAAATTATTATTTAACTTATATTTTAACTTACCATTGCTGTAAAAATTGACAACAAATAGCTGCTTGTAACAAAAGTGCCCACAAATATTATAGAAATTAACGTAAATATTATTTTCAGCTTGGCTTGATTTATTACAAATATCGTTGCATAAAGAATAAAACTAGAAAGATAGACGAAGTTTACATAGAGAATTGGTTGAAGGACGTTCCATTGATCGTTGTAGCTTTCGATTACCTCCCACAGCTCGAAATGCTTGTGGAAAATTTCTTGCAAGATTTTTTTCAGAGAGTTTGTCTTTACGTCCAACGCTGCCATTTCTTCTGACAGATTTACGAATCTCATAGCGATTATGTACAGAATGATTCCGTTAATAATCAGGAAAAACACGATTTGCCCTACCAGATATATTATCCAAATTACGTGTGTAAAGGCACAGACAAGTGCTTCGATATCTGCAATTTCGTATTTTTGAATTTCTGCATACATGAAAATTGATCCAATTGGCGTAATTATTACGAGAGATACCAACAACGATAACAGGAATATCGGAGAAGATTTATGGATTTTACGTACGACATTTTTTTCGGATTCGTAACTGCTTTTCGGGGAATGGATTGCAATTTTCTTTTTCTTCATAATACTGAATTGTACGGCGAGGAACAAAGAAATAAACCATGCGATTGTTGCTGCCGCACGTGCGTAGTCGCCATATTTGTGAATTGATCGTAAGCAATAGAGATTTAAATCGTAGATACGTAATGCGAAAAGAAAGGCCACAGACCATAGGTATACTTCGATGAATGTGATGTAAATTTTAAATGCAAGTGATGAACCACGATTGGTTTTTACATTATATTTTTGTATGCATTGACATGGAGCAACGAAATCGAATCCGAATACATTTATACCAGTTAAGAAAGGAAGGACGATGACAGTGCAACAGTTCTCTTCATCTGACATGGCTTCCTGCGAAGTTTGGAATGAAACTCACAATGAATGCGAGACTACCTGATTCTGAATGATTCGTTTACTTGGAAGTTGAAGCTGATAAATAAAAACCTTGATCTAAACAATGATGTGCATTTATAATAAATGCGATACGGTTTATAGCTATAGTAATGTATATTACATAAAAGTCTTAAATTTCCCACGACAAAGTAATTGACATTTATAATGGTGCAATAAATCATTGAATTGAACTGTTTAATTCGAGCTTTGCCTAATTCTTGCTAAGAATATGTTTAGAATATTGACATTAAATTTATGGTTATTTCTAATTCTATATATTAATGGATGTCTTATAAAGATGATGTAATCTATATATATATATATATATAATCGTCATGTAATCTGTATATATAATCGAGATTTCTTGATAATAATAATCATAATATTAATAATAATAATTGCATAACTTAAACGGTTGAAGTTGAAATTTGGAACGCAGGATACGTCATGATAACGTACACTAAGAATGGATTTTTCAAAATTTCTCCCTGCAGGAGAGAGGGAGAGGTTTAAGGTTTAACCTGAAGAACTCTGTCTCTATTATACTATTTTAGATGCGAGTGTTTGTTTTTATCTGCGCTTTAGTAGGGTACGCCATGATAACGTACACTAAGAATGGATTTTTCAAAATTTCTCCATGCAGGAGAGAGGGAGAGGTTTAAGGTTTAACCTGAAGAACTCTGTCTCTATTATACTATTTTAGATGCGTATATTGCTGTTTTACTGTATTTTTTTAGTGCATTCAATTCATTGCACTATTATAATGTCAATTACTTTAACGTAGGGAATTTAAGACATTTATGTAATATACATTACTATAGCTATAAATCGTATAGCATTTACTATAAATGCAGATCATTATTTACATTGACGTTTTTATTTATCAGCTTCAACTTCAAGTAAACGAATCATTCAGAATTAAGTAGTCTCGCATTCATTGTAATGTTCATTTCATAATTCGCAGGAAGCCATGTCAGACGAAGAGAATTGTTGCACTGTCATCGTCTTTCCTTTCCTAAGTAGTGCAAATGCATTTGGATTCGATTTCGTTGCTCCGTGTCAATGCATACAACAAGATAAAGCAAAAACCATTCGTGGTTTATCTCTTGCATTCAAAATTTATATCACATTTTTGAAAGCATTTCTATGGTCTACGGCCTTCGTCTCGCATTCCGTATCTACGAACTAAATCTCTATTGCATACGATCAATTCACAAATATGGCGACTACACACGTGCGGCAGCAGCAATCGCATGGTTTACTTCTTTGTTTCTCGCTGTACAATTCAATATTCTGAAGAAAAAGTAAATTGCAATCCATTTCCCGAAAAGCAGTTACGATTCCGAAAAAAATGTCGTATGTAAAATCTATAAATCTTCTCCGATATTGCTGTTATCGTTGTTGGCATCTCTCGTAATAATTACGCCAATTGGATCAATTTTCATGTATGCAGAAATACAAAAATACGAAAATGCAGATACCGAAGCATTTGTCTGCGCTGTGGCACTCGTAATTTGAATAGTATATTTGGTAGGGCAAATCGAGGTTTTCCTGATTATTAACGAAATCATTCTGTACATCATCGGTATGAGATTCTTAAATCTCTCAGAGGAAATGGCGGCGTTGCACGTGGGAAGAAATTCTTTAAAAAAGATCTTGCAAGAAATTTTCTACAAGCATTTCGAGCTGTGGGAGATAAACGAAAGCTACAACAACCAATGGAGCGACTTTCAACCAATTCTCTATGTTCATTTCGTCTATGCATCTAGTTTCATTTTTTATGCCACGATATTTGTAATAAATGCAGCCAAGCTGAAAATAATATTTACATTAATTGCTATAATATACGTGGGCAGTTTTGTTACGAATAGTTATTATTCGTAAGTTTTCACGGGAATGGTAAGTAAAAATATACGATAATCAATACTTTGTTTGATCAAATACGTTATATTGTAATTACGAGTATCTTTAGACTTATTATAAACTATACAAAATAATATTAAACTTGATATAAACACGCTTTAAAAAGTTTTTGTGATGTTTTCTGTATATACAAGGTAGTGAGTCAAAGTATAGTTTTTTTCATACTTATCAACAGTAATACATTAAAACGTAGACAGAAATGCTTTAAATAAGATTACGTTGATAGGAGTAAGCAAAGTGAAACATTTGTGATCTGGAAAAGAAGACTTTAAATGGAAAACTGGACACAATTAATAGTTAATCACACAGAAACGTTACTTGCATAGATTATGTTATCCAAGTGTTCATTATGCAATTAACTAGCAGTGTTCAATAGTTATAGATTAAGTATACTTGTAGGCGTACAGCAAATTTAAGATTTAGAAACAAATAAAAACATTCAGCAACTAGTTGTTTCTCTATTCCAAATCCTTTTGAAAACAACTTATCAATTATTAACCGTTACAAATAATAAAATTATGTGTGGTTCTATCCGTTACTAGATTGTATTATGTAAAGCTTTTCACATTGTTAATTAATAAATTACAAAAAGCTTAATTTTCACACCAGTAATGAGCTTAATAATGATTATAAATGGTAATAATGTGTAAAATCTTCGTGACATTCATTTTCTATTAATATATGACATGTGACCCGTTTATCTAACTACTTTCTCGACCTTTTATTTTTTTCCTTTTTCTGCCCTGTGGGGACTAAGAGGGCCTCTTATAGCAGGTCCATTCTGGTTTCGGCCAGGCCCAAAAATATTATAAAGAATACATTTTAATTTTCCCATACTTATTCCAGACATTAAGCCAAGAATCGCCAAACGTTTTTGATCCTCGACCCCGTACAAGTTTTCGAAATCTCACATCGACCCCCACCAAAAAATTATGTTAGAAGCAAAACAAAATACTGACTATTTTAGAATACTTGATATTCTATCCAGACCGAGAATTTTTATACAGTTAATAGAACATCGTCCCCAAGCTTTCCATATCTGATATAGAATTTTATCTATCTAAATTCGTTCACGATATAAACGAAGAAAATGCAGAAAGACAAACACATAATGCTGATATATCTACATGCTTGAAACTATAAGTATATAAGATCACTCAAAAGGAAAAGTAAAAATATAAATAACAAATTGTATAGGTCATTGTAAGCAAATAACATTATGTAAACACGTGTATTATTCTCAGTAGATTCTGAAATACAGTGTGACAATGCGGAAGGGACTCCCTATACTTCGGCATTGTCACATTGGTGTCAGAAGTGGGATCTGAAACCAGAATTTTCGTGGACCAGAATTTTCAGGTGTGAAAGTTGACAGTTATTTATCAAGTTTATAGTTACTATATGAAGTTATGAACAAATGATGTAAACACACAAAAAGTCTGGATTCTGATCCTCACAACAGCTTTATGAAAGCTAAGATTAAAAAATCAAGTTTTCAGCATTTTAAAGTAAAAAAGTGCTTAACACTTGAACCCCTGAATTTTAATACACTTTTCAACTCGTGTCTGAACACCACGTGTTTTTTCTCTGATTTATACTAGTTATAATCATCGAATATCTCAGAGAGAAAATTCGACTCTCATCATAGCTTCTTCTAGAAACAAATATTGGACACGCTGAAAGTGATATCGATGTAAGTCAAAAAAATGTAAAGCTTGACTTACTTCATTGTAAAGTACATTGAAGTTCAAAATTTGATTTATCAGCTTTTCATAATGGGTAGATGTTGCAACTCGTCATCACAGGTAAAAAGTTCAATGAAAGATGGACAGGAATAGAAGTGTGCACTTAAACAATTCACGGAAGCCTAAACGTAACAATTTGTAAACTACAATTAAGCCTAAAAAGCTTAAACTTATCAAATACTTAACTTTGACAAAAGCCATAAAGACCAAACTTTGGAAGATTTGGAAAGAATTGTATGGTCAGTTAAAACCAAAACTAATCGAATTGATTCATATGGTCAATATGTGTGTAAACCATATTGATGAATTCCATAACTAAACAAAGAGTACAAACAACATTAATATTTTGTGGTGGTAGTCTCACGTTTGAAGTAGTTTTACCAATTTTCTTATGTAAAGTTCGTTTGTAAACATAAGAAAATTTAGTAACTTTTATAACAACACTTGCTGTAATTTAAAAATTTTGAAAACATCAAGCAACTACAAGAATAAACAATTATCTGCCAAATTTAAATTTTAAAAAAATTGGTCTAGATAAAAACTTTTTTAGAATAATAACATGTGTAGTGTATTTAATTAAAAAAATGAATAATAAATTTCTTTATGAGAATAGATAATAAGAAAAGAAAGTCTTATCAACTTGTAATATACTTTATTATTAAGTACAGTTAAAATAACGCCTCTAAAATAACGCCCATCATAAAGACCATGTATGAACAAAACCATTGCTGATCATAAAGTAAGTGTTATACTATAAAATGAAGACTGCACTGTATTGTAATTACTATCAACTTTTATTTGAAACTTAAAATTTTCAATAAAACTTACAAATTTACAAATTTTTATATACTATTTTGTGTATAAGCCAAGAGAACAATCTAAAATTACTTTGATAAATAAATTTGCAACACCTCAATTGTTTTAGATCGTAAATAACTTCAGCTTATAAAGTAAATGAGAATCGTAAGTGCAATTTGCATCAATCTAATAAAGTATAATGTTTTGTTTACTAATAATGGACTTTATTATATTTCTAGGAAACTAACTCATTTACTAAAACAAACAATTTACTGAGCTACTGACTTAAATGTGCTGATTATAAGGTTAAACCAGTTGATACCCTCAAACTGTCGTGTTGCTCTTTTACAACAGAAACGATTTAAGTAATTCTTCTTTGAGATGACTTATACAATACATTAACATTAATGAAATCTTGACATGTCTCATTCCAGTAATTTTTATCGACATTAAGTATTAGATACTGTGGCCCAGTTTTATTCAACTGATAAACCTCCATTGTGGGTTAGGCTAAGCCTACAATATATATAGACTACATATAAAGAAGCAGTTACAGCACAATGAGCTAAAGAGTAGAATACCACGAATCCCTTGGAATAAGTTGTACATTACTTATTACACGTAGTTACAATACTTTATAATAGAGATTAGCAACCCTTCTTTCGCATAACACAGCAGTTTTGCAACTTCTCCCTATTGTTCCACAAAACAGTACGATTTATAGCTTTTCTTGTAAATTTATTTCAATATATTATACAAGTAGTTACTTTCGTGTTTACTATATTATGCATTTTAATACTGCTTACTGTTATTATTGTTTTGTGACAGTAGTAAACACCGAATTAATTTAGAAATTTTTCAATGTATTAAGGCTAAATCCCCAGATGATAAAAAGTATATAAATGGTTTCCTGCAAAATCACTATATTATAACATTGCTGCGATTTTTTTATATTCCTCTCCACGGTCTCACTGATTTCTAATATTATTTTGTAATTTCAGGTGACTGCAAAAAATCACCTATTGCCAATTTCATGTCAGAATGAAATACTGTACACCTTTTTCAAATAATGTTTACAAAGTTTTGAAACGTGATACACCTGTAATTTACATTTCAAGTCTTTGGCGTTACAGTAGTGCACATTTCAATATATACTAAACAGTAAGATTTACAGTTTCGAGAAGTCGGTTAGAGGTAGTCACTTGATTGCCTAAATATTCATCTAAAAAATTATCTTCACATAAAATGCCAATACTAACACACAAGTGAATATTAAGAATATTAATATTATGAAGTGAGTAATACTTTAACAGCAAGGGACATATTAATATAATATAATCGAGTTAATTTAATGATAATAAGCGAAAAGGCAAACAGTTAAGAGTTGAAAGATGAAATTTGGTACACAATTATGGTACATCAGCAAAATGTTTGCTAAGAAGAGATTTTTCGAAATTCTCCCTAACGCGTAAGTGAGGAAAAGAGTGAAGCATTACACTGAAAAACTCAAGTTCTACTGTACTATTCTATGTACAGTAGAACTTGAGTAATGTTTTGCGTATTTGCGACAAATCGAACATATTTTTAGATCCAAGTAATTTTTTTTATAATTAGCGTCGTAAGAGGGGGACCTATTTGTTAGATTCAGTGAAAACGATCGGCTATGTAAAATAAACTTTGTACTTATATAAACCAAATGTTATACTATAATACAACAGAAAGAATAGAAATACGAATTTAGCTAATCTTGATGATTGTTCTTATTTCTTGCCTGGGCAACACCGAGCTTACTTGCTAGCACTTTATATTATTTTACTTTGTAAAACTGTAACATATAATTAAAAATACCTAAATTTATTATGAAAAATGGCAATTCTACGTGCGAAATCTTGTTGTTGTATACCCACCAAAAGAAATAAACCTACAATTACTAAATTGCAAAAGTAATAACAGAAAATAACATTAATAATAATTTTAACTTTGGAATATTAAAAAGTATTTAAATGGACAAATTTTAGTCAACATTATACCATATAGTTATTTACGTAATGTATAGTTATATTTTTTTCCTACATTCTACATATTGACTCTGCATAAAACATACGAAAATGTATATAATATTTGTATTTTTAACATAAATTCAATTAAATGTGAGTGAAAAATCAATAGATTGTGCTGTTAGCTTTTGCTGAATTTATAGATTTAGTAAAACATTTCTTTTCTTGTTGTAAAATTCCACTTAACTCCACGCAAGTTGAAAATGCCGAATACAATCCACTCACAACCTAAACACAAAATGCTATTAATTAATTGCGTGCATTGTAAACAGACAAAATAGATTACACTTACTCTGATAATGAAATCCCGTTTAATGTAACTATAACCGCCTGTTGAGAATCCTAGAGTCTTTTTCCGTATCTCTTCATGAAATCGATCATCTATAATAATTATTATGTAAATTATATTTTGTATTAAATAACAAACATTCGTTGTTAAATGGAATAATATTTAAATTTAAAAAAAAACTAAAAAAAAAAGTAATTTATCACGTAGAGTAACGAAGGAAATTGTGATTCGTTTTGTCTTGATCACAATATATATATTTTTTCTGCTTATATAAAAGAAGTATATAAATTTTTAAGTGTGCTTCTCTTACTTTACTTAAGTTGATAAACTATATAATGTCTACAACAAAACTAAAATATATTATTTTAACTAGAACATTAATATGTATAGATTTTGTAAAAGAAATTACTTACACCCTAGCATAATATACTAGATTGTAAATTTGAGCACTTGAATTAAATATTACAAAGAAATACGGGTTATAGTGGGCACATCTTAATAAAGTGCTTTTTTATCATAATGGGTTCATCTATCGTGAGCAATTTTTCTTTCAAAAATTCGCTTGTTATAGATTTATGTTGTCCCAGAAAAATTTGAGTCAGTGGCAAAGCAGTCTTCGAACCCTGAACACTGGGCGTTTGGACATAAGTTCGAACGGGTTGGCTACATGGACATTTTCTAGTTTTCTCTATGTCTGTTACGCCTGAATTGGGGCCAGTTTCCCTTAATAAGAGAACCTCCTGTTGGGAGGGCCAAAAAGAATTGTTTTTTTTGCCAATGCAAGAAACGGCTTACAGATTTTTACATTATCTGAATAGTTGAAATATAGCTTTACTTTAATTAAAGTTTCAAAAGAATAATAATGTAATAATGCTGCTGGTTACAAAACTGTAATTATGCACGTCAAAACATTTACATTACATTGAAATTACCTACTGTTATACTAATAAAAATACGTAAGTGAAATAAACAATATAAATGTTGTAATATAAAGTCAGCAGAGAGCAAACTTTTTACATAGAAAAATTTCATTTTATTACAAATCAAATTAAAACACATACCTTCAATTTAAAAGTCAAAGGTAGATCAGCAGGAAAAAGTTTCTCAATCCAAGTAAAATTGTCATACAGCTGAAATGAGAAATAACAAATCGTACTAAAATTAACGTTTATTTAATACACTATATTGTTATTTAAGTGATCAACTAAATAAAACACATATAAACGACTTCATAATAAATACAAGTGTTAATTATAATAGAACTTGTAACACTCCTCGATTTTATAAAACTTTTTGCATCCCAATTTATATATTGTTTTTAAATCTCATATTTGCTCACAAGTAGGCTAATATTACACGAGAAGTTAAAATTTAAGAGGTTTTTGTATCTTCTGCACGTTCTAAATCTTAAATTTTGGCCCGTTTCACACTGAAAGTGCCGCCTTCGATATCGATCAAGTGCATCATTGCATACTCGCACAAACCAACCCAGTCTAAAACATTTATGGGTATAAAACATAGAACTAACTTTTCAAAAGTTATTCATTATAGAGTGTTTTCTTCAAATATTTCTGTTTTTATACAAAACTTCAGTCAATCAAAGAAAAAAGATATTTATGACGTATGTTATATATCAAATTATTATTTAACTTATATTTTAACTTACCATTGCTGTAAAAATCGACAACAAATAACTGTTGGTAACAAAAGTGCCCACGAATATGATAGAAATTAATGTAAATATTATTATCAGTTTGGCTCCATTTATTACAAATAACGTGGCATAAAGAATGAAACTAGAAACATAGACAAAGTAAACATAGAGAATAGGTTGAAGGTCGATCCATTGGTCGTTGTAGCTTTCGATTACCTCCCACAGCTCGAAATGCTTGTGGAAAATTTCTTGCAAAATTTTTTTCAGCGAGTTTGTCTTCACGTCCAACGCTGCCATTTCTTCTGACAGATTTACGAATCTCATAGCGATATTGTACAGAATGATTCCATTAATCATCAGGTAAACCTCGATTTGCCCTACCAGATATATTATCCAAATTACGTGTGCCACAGCGCAGACAAATGCTTCGGTATCTGCATTTTCGTATTTTTGAATTTCTGCATACAAGAAAATTGACCCAATTGGCGTAATTATCACGAGAGATGCCAACAACGATAACAGCAATATTGGAGAATATTTATGGATTTTACGTACGACATTCTTTTCGGATTGATAACTGTTTTTCGGGGAATGTATTGCAATTTTCTTTCTCTTCAGAATACTAAATTGTACAGCGAGAAACAAAGAAGTAAACCATTTGATTGTTGCTGCCACACGTGCGTAGTCGCCATATTTATGAATTGTTCGTAAGCAATAGAGATTTAAATCGTAGATACGTATTGCGAAAAGAAAGGCCACAGACCAAAGAAATACTTCGATAAATGTGACGTAAATTTTGAATGCAAGAGATAAACCACGATTAGTTTTTACTTTACATTTTCGTATGCATTGACATGGAGCAACGAAATCGAATCCAAATACATTTATACCAGTTAAGAAAGGAAGGACGATGACAGTGCAACAGTTCTCTTCGTCTGACATGGCTTCCTGCAAAGTTTGAAATGAACTTTTTAATGGATGCGATATTACCTCATTCTAAATCATTAGTTTATTTGAAGTTGAAGCTGATAAATAAAAACATCAATTTAAATAATAAACTGCATTTATAGTAAATGCAATACGGTTTATAGCTAGAGTAATGTCGTAAATTTTCCACGTTGAAGAAATTGACATTATAATAGTGCAATAAACCATTAGATTGAACTGTTTAATTCCACTTTTGTCTAATTCATGCTAAGAGTACGTCTAGAATATTAGCATTAAATTTATGGCTATTTCTACTTTTATATATGAATCGATGCATTATAAAGGTAATCTATATATATAATAAAGATGGCTTGATAATAATAAATATATTAATAATAATAATTGCATAATTTAAACGGTTAATAGTTGAAAGTTGAAATTTGGAACACTGGATACGTCATTATAATGTACACTATAAAGAAAATTTTCAAACTTTTTTCCTGCAGGGGAGAGGGAGAGAATTAAAGCTTAACCTGTAGAACTCCGAATTTTTTATACTATTTTATATGTGGATTTTGCTGTTTTTACAGTGTTTTATTAGGGTATGCCATGAGAATGCACATTAAGAAAAAATTTTTGGAAATTCCTTAATAAGAACTACCTCGAAAAACTCGGCTTCTACTGTATTATTTCATATGCCCTTTTTTGCAAAAAATGGGACGTATTTTTAGACTTTTTAAAAACGATATATAGTGTTTTATTGTATTTAAAGTTGACACAGGAAGTGATTGTGCATAAGTTCGCTTCATTCGAATTCTTCTTCTTAATGTTTGAATTTAGGCTATATTTATGAAATATTCTGTAAAATCCAATTTATCTTTAGAACTCGAAAAGAGCTACGAAAACGTCTGTTATTTATCAATTAGTAATACTACGCTTTGGTTAGTGGTTGCAATTAGTCTTAATTATCGTTAATCCCGTGTGGTGACCATATATGTAAATTTCTACAATTAGTATCGGAAGAGAGTGAACCTAATTGTTGCACCTGGAAAAAAGAAGTAAAATCAGTTCTAATAATACTAATTTTTCTATCGTTACCTTTTGCCCGAGCAACGTCGGGCTCATCTGATAGTTTATCTATAAAGTGCTTTTGTAATGACATAAAAAAGCATACACTTGCTCAAAAGTACGATGAAAAACTACTCTGATTTCGCGACTTTCCTAATAAGTTTTCCAAATGGACTTCAGTAAACTACAAGTAATTTCTAGCTACCCATCTCTTGAATAAATATGTTCTTGTTTGAAACACATTATAATTGTTATTTGTTTCACTTCATAGCTGAGTTGGATTTGCGCGCATTCAAGTAAAATATTTTAGTGGTAAATGACTTGTTTTGAACTCGAAACTTAAAGTCATAATTAAATAAAAATAAAAGTTTACATTGAAATTTCATTTCTTTTTACTTCTTGAAGAGGTGCAGCATCCTAAGGAAGCTTTCTATGTGATATCTGTACGATATGATCCACTAGAGTTATGACAACGTAATGTTGATGGCATCGACTTCATACATGTAAACAACTTGGCTAATGTATGGCAAGAACATGACTATTCTGTGGACATATGCCATCTGACACACAGTTATAAAGATTGAATGTTTTTTTCTTCATTGACATTATAATTAACATTTCGTTGTAATAATAATACAAACTTCTTTCGCTCATTTCGAATCTCCATGTATTTTATGATTGGGATGCTATTAGAAAAAATTATAGACGTATAAATTTCCACTAATGTCTGTACGTCATTCCTTAAAAAAAATGAAAATGTTTAATAATAAAATTTCACAACAGATGGTGCTATATACTATTTTATTTATTATGCATAATAATACAAAAGTTATTTTTTAAAAATTAAATTTTATATCTGCGCGTAAGTATTACGGAACTCATTGCTGGTTCATTGCTGGTTTTTTAATATATTTTTTGTTACTATTTATTACGTACTGATATTTGTATTACGTCGAGAAAGTTTTCATTTCTTTTTTTTTTATCTGTAATTATTAATTACGGACAGAAAACGAAATACATATTACAGATAAAAATTTCAAATAATAGATTTTTCGTAATATTGTATTTTATTTCTATTGTTACGTGTCTATAAAATACTGTTATTGCCATTCCTTCGTTCTTACCCTTTCATTCACATGGCATGTACTTATAAAACACAGTAAAACCGCAAAATACGCATCTAAAATAGTATAATAAATGCGGAGTTCTTCGGGTTAAGCCTTAAACTCTCCCTGTCTCCTGCAGGGGAAAATTTTTAAAAATCCATTTTAGTGTACATTATCATGACATATCTATGTTTCAAATTTTAACTTTTAGGTTTTAACCGTTTCGGCTATGCGGTTATAATTATTAATATTATCATTATTATTATCAAACAACCTCGATTATATATATGTTACAGTCAAAACCCGTTTTTAGTTAGAACGCGTTTTAACTAGTTGAAACTAGTTTATACTGAATGTCTTTGTTAAAACCCGTTTTGTCTAGTTAAAACTAGTTTTAACTCAAATTCATTTTTGACTAGCAGTAAATTCTAGTTTTACTATTTTGACTAGCAGTAAATTAATTAGACAAAACTGGTTTTGTCTAATTAATTTACTGCTGTACATGATTTGATTTTAGATAAAACTAGTTTTAACTTTTAACATTAGTTAAAACTAATTTTAGCTACATAAATATGTTTGGGGGAAATAAAGTTATGTATAGTGATTCGGCGGAAGATGCCTAACATTTTGCTTATGAAGAAAATTACAGCGCTAATTTGAGTTTAGGAGCCCTCTAATGAAAATATCATATTCTGGAGTATGTCTTTCAAATAAAAGTTTGGAGTTTATTTTAAAAAATTCTATACTGTGTTTGCAATGACGACTTTTTCACTGTCTGGCATTTTAAGCATCTCACCCCAAGTATCTGGGTGAGATGCCAAATGCCATTAGGGTAAGATAACAAATATAATTGCTTAAAATTAATTTTTGAATTTCTTAACCAAATTTAATTTATTGCATATGTAGTACAAAGTACTTCATAGTAAGTATAACAGCACAGTATAAGTATTGTTAAGTTTCCGCCCGTTCTAACGTGTTCTATAGCTAGCTGAAAGCTTTTTTCAGTCCAAAAACTTTTTTGAGAAGTCCTTATATAATTTCTATGCATATCCTGCAATAAAACGAGAAAACAAAAGTTTATTAAAAATAGGCATATTGGAAATCAATTAACAAAAAATAGGCACGTTACCCCAAGAAAAATGTGGCATATTTTCCATTTGTTGGGGTAAGATGCCTAGTAGAGTCACGTGCTCCAGCATGTCCGATCGGGATCGGCGGTAGCTGACAATGGAAACTTTAGAACCTTAACTACATCACACATTAATTGTTTTTAGCAATTTTTAATAAATTCCATTTTAACTTTTAGTTTAAAATTATTCTAGAAACATTTCACAACAAAAACTTCGTTCTTATCTAGCTTTTATTCTTCTCGGATGTAGAAAATGAAGTAACGGTAGCCAACTACAGCTTTCCGCACTCAATATTGGCCCAACGATTCATCATACAAATACATGACAATATGTGACGTCACCGTTTGAAAATATCAAAAATTAGGCATCTTCCCCCGCTAACCATCTTACCCCGAATCACTCTATGCGTTGCAGTCAAACCAGTTTTTAGTTAGGATGCGTTTTAACTAGTAAAAACGAGTTTATACTGGATGTGTTTCTTAAAATTCGTTTTGTCTAGTTAAAACTAGAATTTACTGCTAGTCAAAAACGAATTTGAGTTAAAACTAGCTTTAACTAGACAAAACGGGTTTTAACAAAGACATTCAGTATAAACTAGTTTCAACTAGTTAAAACGCGTTCTAACTAAAAACGGGTTTTGACTGTAACATATATATATAGATTACATCACCTTTATATTACATCGATTAATATATAAAATTAGAAATAGCGATAAATTTAATGTCAATATTCTAAACGAACTCTTAACATGAATTAGAGAAAAGTGAAATTACACAGTTCAATTCAATAATTTATTACACCATTATAATGTCAATTTCTCTAACAGGGAAATTTAAGTTATTTATGTAATATACATTACTATAGCTGTAAACCGTATCGCATTTACTATAAATGCAGCTTATTATTTAGATTGACGTTTTTATTTATCAGCTTCAACTTCCAAGTAAACGAATCATTCAGAATTAAGTAGTCTCGCATTCATTGTAAGGTTCGTTGCAAACTTCGGAAGAAGCCATGTCAGGAGAAGAGAATTGTTGCACTGTCATCGTCTTTCCTTTCTTAAGTAGTGCAAATGCATTTGGATTCGATTTCGTTGCTCCATGTCAATGCATACAAAAATATAATGTAAAAACTAATCGTGATTTTTCTTTTGCATTCAAAATTTACATCACATTTATCGAAGTATTTCTATGGTCTGTGGTCTTTCTTTTCGCATTACGTATCTACGAACTAAAGCTCTATTGCTTACAATCAATTCACATATATGCGACTACGCACGTGCGGCAGCGGCAATCATATTGTTTACTTCTTTGTTCCTAGCTGTACAATTCAGTATTTTGAAAAGAAAGAAAATTGCAATCCATTCCCCGAAAAGCAGTTATCAATCCGAAAAGAATGTCGTACGTAAAATCCATAAATCTTCTCCGATATTGCTGTTGTAGTTGTCGGCGCCTTTCGTAATAATTACGCCAATTGGATCAATTTTCTTGTATGCAGAAATACAAAAATACGAAAATGCAGATACCGAAGCATTTGTCTGCGCTGTGGCACACGTAATTTGTATAATATATTTGGTAGGGCAAATCGAGGTTTACCTGATTATTAACGGAATCATTCTATACGTCATCGGTATGAGATTCGTAAATCTGTCAGAAGAAATGGCAGCGTTGGACGTGAAGACAAAGTCTCTGAAAAAAATCTTTCAAGATATATTTCACAAGCATTTCGAGCTGTGGCAGATAATCGAAAGCTAAACGACGAATGGATCGACCTTTAACCAATTCTCTATGTTCACTTCGTCTATGTTTCTAGTTTCATTCTTTATGCCACGATATTTGTAATAAATCAAGCCAAGCTGAAAATAATATTTACGTTAATTTGTATAATATTCGTGGGCAATTTTCTTAAAAGCAGCTATTTGTTGTCGATTTTTACAGCAGTGGTAAGTTAAAATATAAGTTAAACAATAATTTGATATATAACATACGCCATAACTATCTTCATTCTTTGATAGCCTAAAGTTTCGTATAATAACGGAAATATTTGAAGAAACACTGAATAATGGATAACTGGTGAAAATGTAGGTGTATGTTTTTATACCCATGAATGTTTTGTACTGAGTTGGGTTCGTACGAGTATGCAATGCAGCACTTGATCGATTTCGAAGGCAGCACTTTCAGTGTGAAACTGGTTAAAATTTGGGATTTAGACACGTGCAGCAGGTACTGTACAAAAGCATCGAATTTTAACTTCTAATGTAATTTTTGTCACTTTTGAGCAAAATATCAGATGTAAAAACAATATATATATTCGAATGCAAAAAGTTTAATAAAATCGGAAAATATTACAAGTTTAATATATTATTATACTATGTTATCCAGTTTAATATTATAATATTAAACTGGATAACATAGTAAACACGAAAGTAACTACTTGTATAATAAATTAAATTAAATCTACAAGAAAAGCTATAAAATAGTACTGTTTTGCAGAATATTAGGAAGAGGTTTCAGATCTGCTGTGTTATGCGAAAGAAGAGTGCTAATCTCCATTATAAAGTATTTAAACGACCTATAATGAATAATGTACAACTTATTCTAATGGATTTCTGGTATTTTACTCTTCAGCTCATTGTGCAGTAACTGCTTTCTTATATGTATATATATTGTTTGCTTGGCCTAACCGACAATGGAAGTTCATCAGTTTAATAAAACTAGGTCACAGTATTTAATACTTAAAGTCGATGAAAATTTCCAGAATAAGATTTGTAAATATTTCATTACTGTTAATGTATTGTATAAGTCATTCTGAAAGAAGATTTACTTAAATCGTTTCTGTTGTAAAAGAGCAACACGACAATTTGAGAATATCAACTGGTTTAACCTTATAAACAGCACATTTGAGTCAGTAGCTCAGTAAATTGTTTGTTTTAGTAAACGAGTTTGTTTCTCAGAAATATAATAGGGTAGAGTCCATTATTAATAAATTAAACTTTATAGTTTATTATGTTGATGCAAATTACACTTACGATTCTCATTTACTTTATGAACTGAAGTTATTTGAGATCTAAAACGACCAAGGTGTGGCAAATTCATTTATCACAAGTAATTTTAGATCGTTCTCTTAGCTAATACACAAAGTATTATATAAAAATTTGTAAGTTTTATTGAAAATTTTAAATTTCAAATAAAAGTTGCTGGTAATTACAATACAGTGCTATCTTTATTTTATAGCAAAACACTGATTTTATGACTAGTAATAGTTCTATTCCTACGTGGTCTTTATGATGGGCGGTATTTTAGAAGTGCTAAACCGTGCTTAGTAATAAAATATATTGCAATTTCATATGACTGTTTTTTTTATTATATATACTCACAAATAAATTTATCATTCATTTTGTTTTATTAAATATACCTCTTATTATTACTGTAAATCAATGTTTTCCTACAACACAAGAACATTTTAAATTTTGCAGATAATTGTTTATTCTGATATTTGCTTGGTGTTTTCAAAATTTTTAAATTTACGGCAAGGGTTATTATAGAAGTTAGTAAATTTTCTTATCTTTACAAACGAACTTTACAACAGATAATTTCTAATACAACTTCAAGATAATATTGTAATATATAAATAAATTTTGTCCTAAGTCTATGAGTACACAAAATTTTAATATATATCTTATTAGAAAAATATACAGTAGAACCTCGATTATCCGGACTAATTGGGGATGAAGGTAGTCCGGATAAGGAAAAATCCGGATAATCGAAACAAATACTTTGTCTTTTAATGATAATACAACACGTTTTCTTTTCGATGACATATCGGTAATATTAAAAATAAATACTGTATTTAAATCGTGATCAAATTTTCAAGAAACAAATGTTTTATTGAATTTGTACTACTACTGACCAGCGCTAACAGACTAGCTATTGTTTAAAAGGCCCTCTGGCGGCTCAAGAAGACGGATTTTATAAAATAAAAAGCAGTTTAAAACTGCATTTTTATGAATAAAAATTTGACAAACTATCGTTTTATGACGAGTAAAATTTTTTCATCGCGGTCTCGGCTTTTAAGTAATGCATTAACCTTCGAGGCGCGAGGCCCTTCGGACCGCCAGGCATAGGCGGTGGCCCACGTTGCCCATACCTTACGCCGCCCTTGGTTATAGAAATGATGTAATTTGAGTATAAAATTATTTATAAATACGTATGTCAAGTTATATTTTTATTATGACGCAAAATATATTTAAGAGTTTACGACCACTGTGCCGGGTGAGACGTTGTTGAAACAAAAAATGTTATGCATTCCATCACGTACATAAACAGTGTCGTAATTCGCCAGATGCAAATCAGCAAATTCGTAAAATTTTTGTTTATTTTGAACAATCCGGATAATCGAAAATCCGGATAATAGAGGTCCGGATAATCGAGGTTCTACTGTATATATGATTATTTGTTCTGGATCGAGAGACTCTTTAATCTCGTTAAATGATGAAGTATATTCGTACTCACGTTTATAAATGTCGCATATTTCTGTCAGAAAGAGCGTAATGATATAACGATTTTACTTAGTCATTAACTAATTACATTACATTGACTTAGTTTAAAAGGCTTTAATGGACTTATCCACTTAGTACAAAAGTTCTTAATGGTTATAGATGTTATTTTATATTATAATTGCCGTGAGACTTTTTTTAAAACGATTTATGTTTCGTGACTATTGGAAATAAACGTGTATAGTAAACCTATACACGTTTATGTTTAGTTCGTCAAAACAAATGTACTTTCGAACGTCGACATAGAAAACGTCCATATACTTGGTCGTACACAATATAAATTACTTACTTTTAACTTATAACAAGGAAATAAAGTAAGAATTCTACTACTAAAGTTCTTATTTTGTGTAATCGAATTTGACATCAAACAAAGCATCTGGTAATTAAAATAATCAAAGTAGGTAAGTAATTTTGTTATTCTATGTTATCGTGCTATTCACAATAGATAATTATAACAAACAAAGATTAGGTCTGGATTAACACCAAATAAGTCATTGACAAATTAGAATAGCTACTGAGTGGAAGGGTGAAAAGCAAGGTAATAATAAGGTGGACAGTAGAATAATATCTTTATGTATTTCCTCGTTTGAAAAAAATTTATTTGTAGCAGACTTAAGTGTATTTTCGTGGTAAATAATTGGTAAATATATTTAAATAAGATTTGAAATACTTAATAAACAGTTATTATGCAGAGTGTTTATAATTGACGTTTCACTCTGAAATGGCCATAAAATGAAAACTACTGGACAGAATGTTATCAAACTTTATAATAGTTTACAAGAAGTCACGGGATTTTATTTCCCGCGAAAACATAAAACAAAAAGTCACCACCAACGGGAAATGGCGCTGTATGCAATATTGTTAAACGAAATAAGACACGAAGACATCAGTTCAAATGTTTTTAATCGTTTGTAAAACGTGTTACAAAGCATGTTCAATGTAGCTTCCATCATTTTCTCAAAGCAAGTTACATTCCTCCTGATATGCTAAGAGATACTGTTGAGAACACAGTAATGCGATTGCTACCTAATGCAAAAACACAGACAATTTGTTTATGAGATGTCTTCCAACAGGGCTGTACAGAAAGCTGCCTTTTATTTAGTATAACCTTTAAAAATTTTTGGAAAACTTTATATGGCTACTCTGGCACAAATATATGATGGTATTGATGGCTTACGGGCAGACTGGTTACATGGAATTATCCGGTTTTCTTCTGGACATTTAAATAAACGCTGCTTTATAATAGAATGTCTGCTTCGAAGGTATCTCTCATTGTTTCGTCGCCTTTTTGTTGCGTTACCTTAACACGCCAAATTAAACTAGTATATAGCAACCCATATCATCTTCTATACATATTTACCGATATTTAAACACATGACGTGCTCACCAGAAATTGAAGAACTCCGAAAAATGTTATTATTTCCGAATTTTTATAAATTTAAAAACAGTTAAAACAATTTTTCGAGAATTTTAGTTAAACATCCGATAGAAGAAGCTCTAAACGCGAGAATCTGGTAGGCTGTCGCTTTTAAAGTCAACAGTCTTGTGTGAAAGTTAACAAGTTGTTACAAAACAACCGAGTAAAAATGCAAGCCATCTCGCACCTGCGACTTGGAATGTAAACACTGGACGATCATGTAATTCATTTTGCACGCTAAGCATATAAAAGTCATCCACCTGAAACTCTGGGCGATCGAAAACGGAAGTTATACTTGAGTTAGTGTCTATTTTGGTCACCCATGTCAGTTGAAGACATCTAAGATTTAAGCCTTTTCCATGGAAACCCCAATCGTCTCCCATTTAACTGAGAAGTATTTGTTAGCTTAAAACTGTGAACTCTCTCTGCAAGACATAGAAATTAGACCAGAGGCAAAATAGTAATACCTCAGTGGCAGCCTTTTGTAAAGCTCTTTATTTAAATTTAAAAAGACCTTCTGTCCTTAACCCGAGATATCTCGGGCTGCGCGTGCAGTTGTGCAGTTTTAACATGAGATATCTCGGGCGTGGGCCTCAAGGGGCCTCAAAAAAGGGCCTTGACTTATAACTTTTCCAAAAATGTACGGATAAGTAGACGTAGACGGGATGTTCAGAGATGTACGAGGGAAGTGGGTGCCGAATTTGGGGAGATAAGGGTTAATCCCAATGTTTGCCACTTACTACGATTCGAATCAATCAGTTTTCATTTTATATACACGTAAAATCAGTCTATACAGACATCCACTGTAGATATATATAGCACATTATATAAGGATTTGTTAATGTGGCACCTAATAAGCTAGAATTTTGAAATAATCTGGCATCCTCTGAAAAGTTATCAATAATCCTAAATTATTTTACTGTTTTACCACATGCTATTATTTTTCGCATGTTTTGGTTAGTATATTATATCATTTGTATACAATACTACAGAATATTATATGCAACAGAATCATCGTTAGGGTTTATTTTATGCAATATCAGTTTCATTATCTTTTTACAGTTATTTATAGTTATTCATAATACAGTCGACCCCCCTATAATTACGGTCCCTATAGTTACGATTCCTATAAAACTACGAAAAAATTGCTACCGGTATCCGTAAAAAATAGTAAAAGTTCCCTATAAACACCTCAAACGTCATCGGGAAGCCGAACTACTTTCCCGCCGTCCGTAGCGCCACGCTACGGAGAGATTTCTATCGTCTGGACAGTATTATATAAATTATATATAAATTAGGTACTGTACATATAATTATATATTAATTATATATAAATTAGGTACTGTATATATAATTATATATTAACTTATTGTAACTTTGTTATAATTAAATATATAATTTCCGCCGTCTAGCGTGGCGCCACGCTACGGAGATTTTTACGCTAACTATCGTCTGTCAGTATGTAAATTAGGTACCGTAAGTCTAATACAGTACTGTAATTTTATACATTTCTTGT
>NW_019385456.1:147281-188787 GCF_000671375.1 Centruroides sculpturatus | reverse complement strand
AAATCTCCGTAGCGTGTTGCCAGGTGGCAGAAAGCATATATATAATTATAATAAACTTACAATAAATTAAGTTAATATATAATTATATATACAGTAGCTAATTTATATATAATTAATATATAATTATATGTACAGTACCTAATTTATATATAATTTATATATAATACTAAACAGACGATAGCAAACTCAATTTAGCCGCTCCGTAGCGTGGCGCAGGGTCGGAGGAAAGTAGTTCGGCTGCTCATCCACTATTGGTCCAGACTCTATCAATCTTGTCGCGAAACGACGTTATGGGAGGTATGTTTTACGAGAGTTTGTACAATTTTTTCGTTACGTTATAGGAATTGTCGTTATTAGAACGTACGTTATAGGGGGGTCGACTGTATTCTTATTTGTTTGTGTGTTAGTCAAATGAAAAACACAAAGTGACAAACCTATTTACGTCTACAAATGAATAATTTCTGGTATGATTTTATATTATTTGCATTTCTGATGAACTTCTATAAGCTGATCTTTGTTTTAAATCTTGTAGACTTATCAACACTTATTCAGATCCGATATATACTTTATATATATAATGAGTATATACACAAAAATTCTTACACTCTAGCGTAATAAATTCATAAAGAAATCATGTCATTCACTGTATAAGGTGTACTTTTTTGTTATTTGGTTTGTCAGAAATGCATTTCGAACCATGCCCTTCATCAATCTGACATAGAATGTAACATGAAATGTAACAATAAGCAATAATACAGTATAATTAGATGAATTCGTATATAAACCAAGCAATATGTTTGAAAATATACACGTATAGATAATTATTTGGGTTAAATAAATATGTATATCATAATAATTGCTTTAATATTAATAGTTCTTATTTTATGAATGTTTGAAACAATACGCTTGGTAGCTTACTTATTTTAGACAGTGACTAATATTATTAAACAATTTATTAGTACACACAAAGAAAAGTTATTATTACAATGCAAAGTAGTCATAACAGAACATAACGAAGCTCCTTCTGTCCACAGTTTACTTCCAAGAAACCTTAAAAATTTCAATTGTTGTTTTTTAGGATAAGACTTAATCTTCTCCCTCTCCCCCGTGGGAGAATTTCGAAAAATTTTTTCTTGGTGCACATTCTCGTGACGTACCCTAACTGTGTACGAAATTTAAACTTTTAACTCCTGGAACCGTTTGGGCTCTATGCCTATTATCATTATTATTAATATCAACCTGTCTCGATTATATTATAAGATTATATAACTATAATGACTGCTTTTTTAGGAATATTCCGAAAATAAATGGAAAAATAATAAATTTATTGAAAGATATATCAACCTACTAGTAGATGTTCTTCATACTAGGTATGTTTTTTATACAGTATTAATAAGTCTTATTAGATGTGTTAAATTCATTTTATTTGTGTCATTTTAGGTTTATAACTCCATTATTTACAAGTGAGGTAATAAATATATATCTACCAATTGTACGGATTTAATAAATATTACTATAATGTAATTTAATTTACTAGGCAGATATGTCCATCTCTGCTCGTAATACCAGGAAATCTTACGTGTCTTATTCTTCGTCCGTAACTCACATTCCAACTACATTTGCAATACGTGCTGCAAGACCTTTAGATAAAGCCCTTATCTTGGGAAAACCTTTCGATGTAATGGTAATGTTTCAAAAACTGTTATTTTTTATATATAATAAAAAACATATTATTCACTATGCAATCAAAATTTACACGATAAAAAAAATTAAATATTTGATAATGTATCACATTCATTGATTAGTAGTATAAATCAGTGAAACACGTGAACCATGTGTGAATATAAATATACTTCCAGAGAGAATATTTATAGTTTATTGAACACATAAATATAAAAATCTTTTTTATTAACGTGATAGATATTATAATAAAAGTAGAAAAACTACGCGACCAGAACGTTGGCGATACACAAAGTCGGATCCAAATACAAGAGTTCAGTGGTGTCATCTATTTGGCTACTGCTGGGCTATTACAAATCCATGTAAAATATATGAAAACGAAACGTATTTTTAATGTAATGTGTAATTACATTACAATAGAAATTACATTACATTACATTACATTACAAATATGAATTTTTCAAAAATTTCTTTTTATAACTAGAGCAAATATGCCTAGAATTCGGCTTTTTATAATTTCAAAACTTTATGAAATAAAGTATTAAACAAAATATTCATAAAAATTTTCTATTTCAGATTTGGATTTGTATTCCTTTTTCTTTTATTATTATTTTGTTAACTTCGTATGTAATAATGAAAAAACAGAATGAGTATAGAAACAAGGAGATGACAAGATTTTCCACCTTATTTTGGATTATATTAAGGAACTTTCTTCGACAAGGTGAGTATTATTATTATATAAATGATGTCAACTTTAATATACCGAATATTTCACGAAAATATGGTGTACAAGTAAAGTAGTAAAATAAATTTTTTATAAAAATGAATTATGACGTGAAGACGTTTAATAAAAGGTGATGATATCTAGGGTAACGAGGGTTATCCAAAAATTATAGTTTATTTTTTAAAAATATACAGGAGAAACGTTTATTTTCAGTAATGTTTACATCATTTTACATATATCTAGTTTTTACATAATTAACATTTCGGTTCATGCATTTTTGTAGGCGCCGTGTATGCTGTTGCAATTGCTTCGACCGCATACATATGACACAGAAAAATATAATGAAAATTCTATAATTTCTGAAACTGAAACGTATTAATTTTTTTCGTAAGTACTTAATTATTATCTCTATTTATTGTTATTTTTATTTTCCAGATACAGATGTAGATCGGTATTTTCTCATAACATTTCGTACCCTAATTGGCTGTTGGATCCTGATTGCATTTGTGCTGACATCAGGATACGTCGGCACTTTGCCATCGTTCATGGTTAATCCTGGAACCGAAACCATTCCTCGGACATTTCAGGAATTGGCTAAATCAGTGAAGGAAAGACGATACAATATCACTTTCTTCCAGTGGAGTGAGGAATTTATATTCTTTCTTTTAGTTGATGTCGACGTAGGTATTGTTTTATTAAAAATAATTTTAAAATTATATTAAATTATAAAATTAAAATTTAAAATTATTAAAAATATTTTTATTGTATTATTATTATTATTATTTTGTGTTTATCAGATACTCTGATAAATACAAAAATTACTGAATCTACGCCTACAAATACATTGTTGCTTTGAAAGCGTGAGTTAACTCACAACTTAAATAATTATAGTTAAGTATGTTTATACATAAATTCTGAAGCATTGTGAGATTGAAACTGCAAGTAAGATCCTCAGTAATAATATTAAAGATGAGTGTGTATGTTAACTTACAGGAATTTCATTTATTTATATATTTGTAGTCGCTCGAATATAAGAAAAGAATTGAAAATGATGTCATCAAAGTCTTTTATGAAAATGGTCAAAAGATTGAAGTTGATGAACATTTAGAATGGTCTAGAGAACCAATTAAAAATGTACTTAATGGAACTCACGCCGTTCTAGCATCAAGACAGCAAATTGAATTGAGCATGACCAAACAGCAAAAACAAGACGTCTTCATCTCAGATGAGATACTTTTTACGAAATTCCACTTCATCCAAATAAATTTACTCAAAGTGAATTATTATAAAGAAATTTCTAAAACGTAAGTATTAAAATCTGTTTCTATCAATTACAATTTTATAGTGGATAATGCCACCGAACATTACTAGTTACGGTTTCTTTATGAGAAGAATCCAACAGAGATCGACATTATTTCAGCTAAACCAATTAGTATAGGCGTACTTCTCGATAATGTTAGTGCTTTAGTTTAATGTATCTGGTCATACATAGAATTAATTTTATTTTTCTCACTAGTTGACAGAACAAATGTTTCGTTGCATTAATTGTTTATAGAGTGCAAGAATTGAAGATAATCATAAATTTAACAATTGCTATAGCGAACTTCGTGGTATTGCAAAACCAGACGTAAAACTTCTATAACACTTTCGAAAGGGGGGTCTAACAAATGGGAGAGAAACCAGAAATAACTTATCACAACTGTCTGCGATCAATATCTGATATTTATTAATTAAAATACAAGTTGTATTTATAATTGGTGTATAAATTATGAAATATTTATATCAATAATTCAAATGAATAATCCATTCTTTCTTGATGTATGCCAGGGATTCAAACCAGAACGTTGTATATTTGGCAAACTGGCAAATGTTCAAGTACATGTATAATNTGATAATTTTAATTAATTAATTAATAAAAAATAAAGCTGACTTTTTGTTTGAATTAACCATAAAGATAAAATTTTCAAATTTATCTGCAATAAATTTACTAAATACAGTAATAAACGGTATTTAGTAAATTGGGTTAGGTTCTTGCAACTTTTGTGCAATATGATGTATATAAACAGTTTATATTTTATGATAGTTCCAATTGTCTTTTATCTATGAGTAGCTTATATACGGCAATACCCGGAATTATAAGAGAAAAATTTTACGAAAAGTCTTTTAATAGAGAAAAGTATTCAAATCCAGTTTTATAAAAAAAAACATAATTTATGTATAAAAATTTTTTGATTGGAGTAATTGTACAAATAAGTAAAATATGTGTAAATTTCAGAATTAATTCCAAGCAAATTCATTCAGAAAGAATACATTTTGCACATGGTAGAAGAGTACACCGTTCTACGACCTGAAGTGACTTTCTTCTATAATTCTGACGATCGGCGTTATGCATTTACTGAAAGGATTGAAAAGTCAACTTTAATACAAATAGAAAAACCTTACGTTAAAATTGTAAGTTATTAATATTATTTATCTATTTAAACTGATTAAACATTTCAAATTTAAATTTTTATCGCATAATTTTTAATAATTCATAGTATATAATATTGCTTTTTAATAAACTTTTTAATATTTTCAAAATAGCGTTGTTAATTTATTACATTTTTCCGATCTGTTGCCATTTACAAAGCCAGCAATCCACACTGGCTGGCCACGTGGATGTTTCAGAGTTTTCGTCACGATTACACTCCTAAAGGAGGACAGTTTTTCATAACACGTCTACTGTAGAGTTACTTACTCAAGCAGTCTGCTTAAATCTTCAGCTGTCACAACTCATGGAAGTAAAATAGTCTATTGTTTTATTAAATATATTAATGAAAAAGTACTTCAATTTTGCCTTTAATTTTATATAGCATTAGGAATATAATATAATAAATGAAAATCTAGAAGTTGATTCTTGTAAACACTTCTTGTTGTGGCTTGTTTACATTCGGTTTTGGGTTCCTCAGAGCAATATGCTTATGTTTTATCGTTATCGGATTGTAAAATTAATTTGATTTACTCAATGCAACAGATGGGCAAGATGGGCAAGACTTTTCACAAGGAAATGCTTTTTTAATAAGTAGTTGTCTCATTAAAAATTGCGAAAATGCAATACAATCAATCTATTGTCAAGGCATAAACCATCACCAACTAACTTTGTTTAATGGTTTTAACATCTCGCCCTCAGTAAAATTATTCCATCTTTCCATACCTTTAGTCTTTTATAAACTGTTGTTCACACTTATGGTCATTCACAACAGTCTGAAATATGACAAAAAGTTTCGTAATTGAAGAAAGTCTAAATGTACAATGTTTTGGAGAGATGCTTAGTCTTTCCACATAAATTTATTTAAACAGTTTATATTGACTGATATGACATTTTTTATAATGACAGTAAGACAGAAACATAGTAATTTACTTGTTATCTACTACTTGATCAACTATATGACCTCACTTCTAGCTAGCAGCAATGAATTTCACAATTTGGCTAACTATAGGAGTCTTAAAGTGTTATTCCAGTTTCAGATTTTTAAACTGATTACTCTGCAATTTTAATAAATTACTTCTATGTTTTTTCTATCATTTGCAAATTTAATTGTATTTTTGTGTCAGTACGAAAACGTGTAAACTAAAAACATTTTTTTTCTAAATTAGTATTACTGGATTTCGCTTGTTTTTTTTTATATGGTTTAAATTCTAGTTTTACTTTTCTTCGTTTTATCACTGTATCAAAGTAGTTTATTTCTGTGTTGGTGTTTCTCTATCTTAAGTTTAATTTCATTATTTAGTTTATTTATCCTGTGCTCTATTTCCTCTATTGTTACTAGTGTTTGGTCGTATAAAATAATTATTGATCGATATTATTGATTTCTTGGTCTATGTATATCATGACAATCTCTGCCAATTTCGGACCTATAACTGATCCCACTCTAATTCCTGCTTTTTGTGTATAAAATTTATCTTCTGTGATGAATTAATTACTCCTGTAATCAAATTCAATTACGTCTATTTTCTCTTCTTTTAGTAAAGGAAAACTGAAGTTCAGGAAGAAGAAGCAGACCTAATTGAATTCGTTTATATAAATAATTATTTCTTCACAAAAGAGAAATTTTATAACAAAAAGCAGGAATTAGCATGGGGTCAGTTATACATATATTACATTGGAAGACTGAAAATTTGGACTTCTTGGATAGGACACCTGGACAGAACACATCTTCACTTTGTACGCCATCATTTAATAAAAGATTGCTACAAGTGTTAATAAAATATATATATAAGTATTATCTACATTATTTTTCAACTTAAAAAACTTTGTTTTTAAGTACGACTTTTTATTGTCTCGTATCATTATTCATTATAATGTTTGATAATATACCTCTGTTACATACTGTAAAAATTGTAAATCCTGTCCATCGAATATATTCATAAGAAGATGCATTTGAGGTAACCATTTCTATTCGCAATAGTGGAGGTCGTACACACAGCACCACTTCTAGTTTTTTCATTTATAATTTCTTTTTCTTTTTTGTAGGTATGTACAATGTACTGTACAAGGAAATTTTAACTACGGTCACCACTGTAAATGTAAAATTATTTGATTCTCTAGGCATTAAAATACAGTCGATTTATGGTCGTCATAGGAATAGCCAAACCCAAAATGAAGGCAAATCTTATTGTTGAAATCGATTGACGTAGCAAAAGCACACCATAATCTAAAAATTTATTGAAATTTTTTGATCGATCAGATTTAATTATTGATTTACCACTTTGGTAGGTTATTGCTTTAATGGAAAATAACTTGGTTTATAACAAGTTCAACTCATATTTGTAAATGACATTAATTAATTAAGTTCAATATTATAAAACTCACTTGTTGTTATTATTATTGTAATTATATATTATTAACTTATTTATTTCTTTATTTATTTTCTGAAACATATTATTATTATTAAATGTTTCAGTGCGAAGATCATAATATGACTTTTTGTAAAATGTACAATACCACAAAAATAATTGAAAAGAAATCGTTAATACCAGATATAATAAAAGTTGGTATACATAACGTAAGTATAAATAAATCTATAAATAAATAACGTATAATTAATCTTATTTTTTACAATTTAAACGATGAAATTTGCTTTTAAAGAAAAAAAGAAAAAGAAAAGTTATGAAAGCACACACTAATTAGCTATCTGAAGACTTCAATTAAGTGTTGTTTTCTGATGAAATCGTTTCTTTGTTCACTCGGATGCTCTACGATTGCTTCGAGTCAAAAAACAGCAAATATAAGACAAAAATGCGTTTAAGTGTAATACTGTGCAATAATTGTGAAATTATTTACGGTGTCTTCACGCTGCAGTAACAGAGAAATGAGAAAATTAAATTTTTTTTTTTTTCACGATGATGAACACGGGTAAACTTGACGAAAGTAACGGCATTGTTAACAGCAGAAATTTCATCTCATGACAAAACTTGGTTTTTTAGTAACACGTTGCTTATTGTCATACATCAATTAAAATAAATAAGACTCAGAGCAATTAGAAATTATATAAATAGTTTCATTTTCTTCAGTTGAATTGTTTGTATTTGTACTGTCAGATCAGGAATTGCTTTCGCTGAAAATCAGAAATTCTAATTGTTTTCGCTTCATATATAGGTCGGTTTTCGCATTGTGTGTACAATGGTAATAATGACTTTACACAAAATTACAGATAGTTTTCTGTTGAAACTAACTTTCTATTTTCTACAAGTTTTCCTTTTCCTTTTCGTTTACTTCCCGAAACAGTAATTTTTAAATTCCCCAGAACTCTTGCTTATCTGCAAATAAATACTTCAACATATGAATATTCTTATTTGTTTGTGTGTTATTAAAATGCAAAATACAAAGATTACAAACCCATTTACTTCGACACATGAATAATTTATGGTGTGATTCGGATTTCTGATAAACTCCTATAAACTAGCTGTTCTTTGTTTTCAATCTTGTTAACTTTTAAGATGCTATATATACTTTAATATAAAGTGTTTAAACACAAAAATTGTGGTACTCTAGCGTAATAAACTCACACAGGAATCATATCACTTACTGTAAAAAACGTACGTTGTTTGTTTTTTGGTTTTTTAGAAATGCATTTCGGCCATGTTTTTTAGCAGTCTGTCAAAGAATCCAGACAAGAAAAGTTATAAACAAGACATAATACAGTATAATTAAACAAATTCGTATATAACCTAAGCAATACAGTGTATCAAAATATAAACGTAAAGATAATCATTTCAATTCTAAAGATATCAAAACGATAATAGAAACTGGTAAGGATACGAGGAGATTACAACTTCACACAAACAGCATGCTTTGTACAATTATTGTCATTTTATCAGAAAATAAAATTCTAATTGTACTATCCTGGCTCTACGATTTTCCATAAAATGATCTGTTAAAAGTTAGTTTATTCGTACTCAGTAAACTATAAATGCGAAAAATTCGAGTTTTTCCTGTAGTTATGAAAATATTAGTGTGTGTGGATCGCACGACTTTGTTCACACTATTTGAAGATTAATCACTTCTGTAATTCTCTGCTGAGAATTTCTGAAATTTTTCACGGAAATATAAGTGAAAATAATGATATTAAATTTTGTTAGATATAAGCGAAGGTGTGGGAAGATAGAGGTGGATTCGTGTGTTAAGTAGGGTCGGTGTGAATGACGATTTTACTGGTTATTCTATTTAAAAATTTTTTATTCCTATCTCATTCCTACCCTGAAAACTAGTATTTTGCCATCATAAAGTAATTAATTATATATAAGATTTTTAAAATAAATTATTATATTATCTGAAACCGCACTCAGATTTAAATGTTGTTACCGAAAATCTTAAGAAATTTCGGTAAAGTTTTCAACTTTGCATTTTTGTTCTTTTTTCTACTGAAAGAAAATAATTGTGGATTGAAAATAATATGTTCTTTTTTATTTAAATATAATTTAATCAGATTACAAAAATAAATAAATTAGTGAAATATTAGGCCTAAATTCTTGTAAAGTGTTCCAAGTAACACACATTGATATTTCCTGTGGTTAAATTACAGGTGTTGTTTGTTTAAAAATCAAGAAGATATATATATTATAATAATAGTTTTAATATTAATAATTCTTATTTCATTCATGTTTGATACAATACTATTAGTAGCAGATCGCTGACCCTCAGACAATGACAAAGATTATTAATTAAGTTAAACAATGTATTAATACACATGAACAAAAATTAACATTATAAATGCAATGCAATTTTATACCTACAATATAACGAAGTGCCTAATGTTGACAGTTTAGTTCCAAAAGTTTTAAATATTCGAGTTGCTTTCTATTGAAAACATTTCTCATTCAGCCAGTCATAATCAGCTTTGGATAAATTTTTTACTTGTGTAATCCGTGAAAAGCATATTTTTCTATAACGTGAAGAAAGAACTATTAAACATTTAAAGTATAATTTAAACTATAAACTTACAAACAATAATATATTTAAAATTAAATAACAATAATAACTTGTCTTATAGAAACATCTCATTGACAAAAAAGAGAATGATACATTTATTTGGAGATATTTTGACTTATTACAAGATTTTCTTCATACTAGGTATGTTTTTCTACAGTATAAGTAAATGCTATTAGATTTATTAAATTTATTTTAATTCATTTGTTTCAGGTTTACATTCACAGAACACGAAGTACTGGTAATAAAACTGTATGCAGCAATTGTACAGTTTTAAAAAATATAAATATATTGAATAATTTAATTTTATTCACTAGGGAGATATCGCCGTCTATGCTGGTAATATCAGAAAAACTTACTTGTCTTATTCTTCTTCGATAAGACATAATCCAACTACATTTGCAATACGTGCTGCAAGACCTTTAGATAAAGCCCTTATCTTGGGAAAACCTTTCGATGTAATGGTAATGTTTCAAAAACTGTTATTTTTTATATATAATAAAAAACATATTATTCACTATGCAATCAAAATTTACACGATAAAAAAAATTAAATATTTGATAATGTATCACATTCATTGATTAGTAGTATAAATCAGTGAAACACGTGAACCATGTGTGAATATAAATATACTTCCAGAGAGAATATTTATAGTTTATTGAACACATAAATATAAAAATCTTTTTTATTAACGTGATAGATATTATAATAAAAGTAGAAAAACTACGCGACCAGAACGTTGGCGATACACAAAGTCGGATCCAAATACAAGAGTTCAGTGGTGTCATCTATTTGGCTACTGCTGGGCTATTACAAATCCATGTAAAATATATGAAAACGAAACGTATTTTTAATGTAATGTGTAATTACATTACAATAGAAATTACATTACATTACATTACATTACAAATATGAATTTTTCAAAAATTTCTTTTTATAACTAGAGCAAATATGCCTAGAATTCGGCTTTTTATAATTTCAAAACTTTATGAAATAAAGTATTAAACAAAATATTCATAAAAATTTTCTATTTCAGATTTGGATTTGTATTCCTTTTTCTTTTATTATTATTTTGTTAACTTCGTATGTAATAATGAAAAAACAGAATGAGTATAGAAACAAGGAGATGACAAGATTTTCCACCTTATTTTGGATTATATTAAGGAACTTTCTTCGACAAGGTGAGTATTATTATTATATAAATGATGTCAACTTTAATATACCGAATATTTCACGAAAATATGGTGTACAAGTAAAGTAGTAAAATAAATTTTTTATAAAAATGAATTATGACGTGAAGACGTTTAATAAAAGGTGATGATATCTAGGGTAACGAGGGTTATCCAAAAATTATAGTTTATTTTTTAAAAATATACAGGAGAAACGTTTATTTTCAGTAATGTTTACATCATTTTACATATATCTAGTTTTTACATAATTAACATTTCGGTTCATGCATTTTTGTAGGCGCCGTGTATGCTGTTGCAATTGCTTCGACCGCATACATATGACACAGAAAAATATAATGAAAATTCTATAATTTCTGAAACTGAAACGTATTAATTTTTTTCGTAAGTACTTAATTATTATCTCTATTTATTGTTATTTTTATTTTCCAGATACAGATGTAGATCGGTATTTTCTCATAACATTTCGTACCCTAATTGGCTGTTGGATCCTGATTGCATTTGTGCTGACATCAGGATACGTCGGCACTTTGCCATCGTTCATGGTTAATCCTGGAACCGAAACCATTCCTCGGACATTTCAGGAATTGGCTAAATCAGTAAAGGAAAGACGATACAATATCACTTTCTTCCAGTGGAGTGAGGAATTTATATTCTTTCTTTTAGTTGATGTCGACGTAGGTATTGTTTTATTAAAAATAATTTTAAAATTATATTAAATTATAAAATTAAAATTTAAAATTATTAAAAATATTTTTATTGTATTATTATTATTATTATTTTGTGTTTATCAGATACTCTGATAAATACAAAAATTACTGAATCTACGCCTACAAATACATTGTTGCTTTGAAAGCGTGAGTTAACTCACAACTTAAATAATTATAGTTAAGTATGTTTGTACATAAATTCTGAAGCATTGTGAGATTGAAACTGCAAGTAAGATCCTCAGTAATAATATTAAAGATGAGTGTGTATGTTAACTTACAGGAATTTCATTTATTTATATATTTGTAGTCGCTCGAATATAAGAAAAGAATTAAAAATGATGTCATCAAAGTCTTTTATGAAAATGGTCAAAAGATTGAAGTTGATGAACATTTAGAATGGTCTAGAGAACCAATTAAAAATGTACTTAATGGAACTCACGCCGTTCTAGCATCAAGACAGCAAATTGAATTGAGCATGACCAAACAGCAAAAACAAGACGTCTTCATCTCAGATGAGATACTTTTTACGAAATTCCACTTCATCCAAATAAATTTACTCAAAGTGAATTATTATAAAGAAATTTCTAAAACGTAAGTATTAAAATCTGTTTCTATCAATTACAATTTTATAGTGGATAATGCCACCGAACATTACTAGTTACGGTTTCTTTATGAGAAGAATCCAACAGAGGTCGACATTATTTCAGCTAAACCAATTAGTATACTTCTCGATAATGTTAGTGCTTTAGTTTAATGTATCTGGTCATACATAGAATTAATTTTATTTTTCTCACTAGTTGACAGAACAAATGTTTCGTTGCATTAATTGTTTATAGAGTGCAAGAATTGAAGATAATCATAAATTTAACAATTGCTATAGCGAACTTCGTGGTATTGCAAAACCAGACGTAAAACTTCTATAACACTTTCGAAACGGAGGTCTAACAAATGGGAGAGAAACCAGAAATAACTTATCACAACTGTCTGCGATCAATATCTGATATTTATTAATTAAAATACAAGTTGTATTTATAATTGGTGTATAAATTATGAAATATTTATATCAATAATTCAAATGAATAATCCATTCTTTCTTGATGTATGCCAGGGATTCAAACCAGAACGTTGTATATTTGGCAAACTGGCAAATGTTCAAGTACATGTATAATGGGTTACATAAAAATTTTATAACTTTAATATGAAACTATAAAATATTTAAAACCAGAAAATATTAAAGTTTTACTTTATTGAGACTTCCTGTTTTTTTCTCTGTATATATACAGTCGATCCCCCCTATAACACTGCTGATAATTCCGTTTTATATGAATTCCATGTTGTACGAGTCACTTAGATTTTACAAATACGTGTGCTGGGCTGTGACCGGCTATATAGAATCGTACAATATGGAATTCACATAAAACGGAATTATCAACAGTGCTATAGGGGGGTCGACTATATAGAGTACATAACTCAAATAATATACTCTATATATATAGAAGTGGAACACAGAAGAGTAATAATATATATTTAAATTTAACAGGGTAAATCGTATTCAACAAAGTGGATTATCTGAGAAAATTGAGAGAGACATTGTTGATGAAAAAAGAAGAGACGACTTCTTCTACGATGATAAGACAATGGATACTAATAATGAAGAACCTCTGAAATTGGATGATATTACGGGTTTACTTTATTTATTAGTTACAGGATATTTCATCTCTTCTGTCATATTTCTTACAGAAATTCTTGTAAACAAGATAAAAATGATTACAAGCAGAAAAGGCAGAGTGAAGCCATTCAATATTGTTAATTAAGTTTTAATCATATTTGTGAATTAAGGTAATAATGCTGTATTCGTTAAACTAGTTTCTTGTTTTTATTAACTGTTTTAATATATTCTACTGTTTTGAACAACAATACTCATAAAATGTTATAAAGCAAAGTCTCAACGATTGAGAGTTAAGTTTTTGATTTGTTTTCATATAAATTTATAGTATTTAAAAGCCGTAAAAGCTACAGCTGGATGCTAAACGTTAAACTGTAGATAAAGCCTGTAGAAATAATGAACGTTGTTTCATAGTGAACATTGAAGCACGATTGTAATTAACTTATGTTATTTGACTATTGTACTGCACAACGTGTTTAGGTATTGTTTTTTGAATGTTGACATTACGGAGATTTGACTTGGTTTCTTTTTGACTTAACTACGTTTCAAATTACTACCATAATTTGAAAAATATATTGAAGCTTTACACTGAATGGTTTCTTCAATACTCCTTCGCAATTCACGGATGCAGCATAAAATGTTTGTCGTTTATGTAGTCTCATCAGTTTAAATAAGAGAGATTTAGGCCGTTTTATGAAACTATTTTGTTGTACTGCTTGCATTTAAATAGTCGAAGACAAATCTAGAATTAAAACCGAGTGACTCGTTATTTAAGTTGACATTGGATGCAGCCGGTTATATGTATATGTAATGCAATAAATTATTTACGTGTGTTTTCTGTTTAAGGGATCTATTTTTCAATTCTTTTTATATATGACCTTATTTTCTTTGGAGAATCTTTTTTGCATTTACCCTAATTTAAGCATTTTAATAGTAGTTAATATATGGACTGAGATAGCATTGTCTCGTTCGTAGACTAGATTTATTTTGGTGTCAACGAAAAATAAAATGGTCCACTAAAAGAAAATGCTATACACAGAAACGAAATCCTAATAAACGGGATCACAGGGGTGTTTTGATAAAAGCAATAACACATTAGAATATAGTGTATGCCGAATCAGCGTGTGTGTGTATTAAATTTCAAAAGTTATGACCTATTCCTGCACATTATACGTTACAATAAAAAGGAAAACAATGAAAAATCTAAAATGCACTACAGAAGTATTAATTCCTAAACATTACGAGTTCGGTTCTGGGTTCGCTCCTCGCCAGAGCCGGCTGAACACGTGGAGTTTTCCCGGTTTTCTTCGCGTGTGTAACGCCTAAATAGAGGCAGTTGTTTTTAGAAGTCCACCCAGAAGGCATACCTCATAATTCTCCAAGTATAAACAAATATATATAATTTCTAACTACGTCACATCGCAAATGCACGTCACAACTTACCATCGGGCACCATTTTGCCTAACATAAAAGAGAAGATAAGACGTACTACATGTCTGTTTTTCGGAGTTAACTCCTTACTTAAAAGTTAATTGTATGCGCTTTTTTCAAGAAAAATGTTTAATGGCTTCTGATTAAAAATGGCTATTATTTGGATGTTCTATTGTATATGCTTCTAATATATATATCTTAAATTTTTCATATGTACTCTAAACGTTAAGCCAATAAAGTAATTATATTACCGTTATATTTCTTTTTCGTCATCATTAGAAACTAAGTATGTGTTACGGCTAACGGGAATCTTAGCCGGGCACAAATTCAGGGTGGTCGACACCCGAGAGTCCGTACCCCGAGGTTCGAATCTATTCTGGTGTATACGTTTGTTCTTCTTGTTTCGCACTATCCGACGTCCTAGCTACAAGTGACCAAAGAACAAAGTGTCCGAAACTGCGGTTCCTCTCCTGCGCAGGATTACTCTCTCAACGACTGTACATTGTATAGCTTTTCAGGTAAGTAAACAAGGCGTTGACATGTTGCATACGGCACGCTCTATTCCGACGCAACCATCATAATTTTTTCCTGTCTATGCATTAACACAGTGGAATCGCAGAATTGTTTGAGACTAACATACTTGCGGTCATGGATTTAAAATCTTTAAAATCTGCATCGTGTTTTTAAATCTGCAGTCTATCGCATCATAAAAATTTAGTTAGTCGCGTAAACATGATAAAACTTGTTATGAAGTTGCATCACACTCAAACCGCATAAAACAATTAGGGCGTTCCTTCAAGATCATCGCCTTTTGTAGTTTTCTCACGTCATCAAAGTCACGAAGTAATACTCCCGCCTTTTCCCCGCGGTTCAGACAAACTTTGTACTTCATTTAACTAATGTGCTTATTACGACACGACTTTCAAATTTATTCCATAAAAACATATTAACCTGTAGAAGCTTATTCTTGGTTAATATTGTTCATACAATTGTTAAAAATTGCTTACTAAGTTTGTTAACATGTAAGCAACGAAGGAGTTTTACTAAAATATAAATTTAAATTCGTGACTTTTAACCCCTCGTACAACATCCCATCAAAAGACGTAAATCCATAAATTATATTGGTCGAGGCTTACGAAAAAACGAGTGATTTTCCTGATAGTCGAGGCAGTCCTTGACGAAAGGAAGTTGCCATAGTAAGCAGTAAACAATCCAAAACCTACCATAATGATAGGCAGTTCTTGATCTTCCAAACTTGTCAGAGTGAAAGAGTTTCTTCGAAAATTCCCCGTGCACTCAACCAAGAGTTCCCTCACTCACTTTCTCCTCGAGCCTCATCGAAAGAATTCCGTCTCTTTCGTCACCAAAGTAGAAGACTACTATCCGGACCTACAGTCAAGGATGTCTAAGTTGTAAACTCTTTCTTTCTCTCTCCCGATTTAATTAAGTGGTGTGCTCTAGCTAGCCTCAATTTGCGTTCATTTATATGTATTTTGAGTTATGTATCTCTTGCTTTATTTTATTTAGTAAATCTTTCTGTTATTAGTAAAATTAATGATCCAGTTAATTAATTACGGGCATTTACTCCGTTACGTTCGGAACTTACCCGCGACTCCTCACGCTTGATAGAAATAGCCCTCCGTTAACTTTTAGATCGTTAGGACGTAATATTTAACTAATTTAATCCTAACTGGTGTCATTCCTGACGTCTGAATGATCAACAGATCCGTAAGACAACATTTAAAGAGCCATCTGTTCACCTCGTGAGCGAGTGTTACAACTCGACTCCTAGAAACTACAACACCTTCACCGTGATCTCACATTAGTATTTACAATTTTACATAAATCTTATCCCTACCCTGAAAATTAACGTCGATGCCATTTTATAATAATTAAAAACATAAGTTTTTTTTATAAAATATCATAAGATATAACACAAAACACTCATATTCTATTCTAATAATGACGAAAAAGTTAAGGAACTCGATGCTGAGTTTTTTATGGTTTAGTTAAGAGTATTGAAACTTCAGAAACGTAAGGGTAATATAATTACTTTATTGGCTTAATGCCTACAGTACATATAAAAATTTAAGTTATATATTTTTAATATCTATATTATTAGCACATATAATCGAACTTCCGAATAATAGCCATTTCTAATCAGAGGAGATTGAACTTTTTTCTCGAAGAAAACCGCATACAATTAACTTTTAAGTAAGGAGTTAGCTCCGAAAAACAATCAGGACGTACGACTTTCCTTACTTTTTATGTTAGGCAAAAGCTGCTAGCCTATGGTGCCGCCCCGTGGTAAATTGTTACCTGCATTTGCGATGTGACGTAGTTACTAATGATATATATTTGTTTATACTTGGTGAATAATGCCTTCCGGGAAAACTTCTAAAAGCAACTGGCCCCTATTCGGCATTACAGACGTAGAGAAAATCCGGAAAACTCCACGTGCCCAGCCGGCCCCGCGAAGAACGAACCTACGACCGAACTCCTGGTGTTAAAAACGAAACTGCTTAGAGTTAGTCGGCCATGTTTACGTTGCCGTCAGTGGCCATTATTCAAAGATTTGACTGTATTTTGAATTAATTCCATAATAGTATATCCAATATTAAATACTCATTAATAAGTAAAAAATAAAACACATATATTTTAGAGTTACATTCTGCTTTGCAAATACGTAAGCTTGGTAATTGTGCTGATAAAAATTTTCAATAATCATTCTAATATTTGTTGAAGAATATTTTTGAAGTGATGTATTAAAAGTTACTATAAAAAGTACTGTGTAAGATGTCAAATTAATGTACGTTTACATTAGCGTTACATACAGTCACTCTGTCTTTATTCTAGATTTGTCTTCGGCTATTTAAATGCAAGCAGTACAACAATAACGGTTTCATAAAGCTGCCCTCGAAATCTTTGATTTAAACTGATGCGATTACATAAATGACAAAGATTTCATGCTGCTTTTTACATGTTTCAATCGCGAATTGCGAATTAGAATTGAAGAAACCATTTCCATGAGAAAGCTACAATATGTTATTCAAACTATAGGAGTAATTTCAACACCACGTGGTTGTTTTTTCGGTCAAAAAAAAAATAAAGTCGAATCTGTGTAGTTTCAACGTTTGAAAAACAAAATCCGAACACGATGTGCATTACAGCAGTCATATGATATAATTTAATTGCAGTACTGTTTCAATATTCACTATGAAACAATGTCTTTTTAGCATATTTATATATTTTTCTAAACTTCTTATCCACAGTTTAACGTTTAGCATTCAGCTGTAACTTTTTTGGCTTTTAATTATTAATTTACATGCAACCAAATCAAAAACTTAAATGCCAATAGTTCAAACTTTGTTTTATCACATTTCATGAGTGTTGTTGTTCAAAACAATAGAATAGAATAAAAAAAAGTTTATAATAACAAGAAATTACTTTGAAAAATATAGGATTATTACATTAATTTACAAATATGATTAAAAATTAATTAACGATATTGAATGGCCCCACCCTGCATTTTCTGCTTCTAATTTTTTTAATCTTGTTTACAAGAATTTCTGTAAGAAATACTACAGAAGAGATCAAATATCCTGTAACTAATAAATAGAGTAGACCCATAATATCATTTATTTCCAGAGGTTGTTCATTATTAGCGTCGATTGTCTTATCATCGTAGAAGAAATCATTTCTTGTTTTTTCATGAAGAATGTCTTTCTTAATTTTCTCAGATAATCCACTTTGTTCAATACGATTTACTCTGTTAAATATAAATATATGATATTACTTTTTGTATTACACTTCATTATACAAAGAGTACATATTAGAGATATTTGAGTTACAGTAGACCCTCTATAACACGGTAGATACGTTCCGTGTTATATGAATTCCGTGTTGTACGAGTAACTTAAATACATAAGCCAATCACAACTTTGGCACGTGTGCAGTTTAGGGACTACGGCTGTTTGAAAAGTTTTCTTCTTTAAAATAAATCGATTCTAAACTAATTCCACTCAACATTTTCAAATCACGTATAATTTTTTGTGAATAATTCATATAAACTATGCTATAAACAATATATTGTAGGATTACTTACCGAGTGTGCACCGTTCGACTACGCCATTGCTTAAGCTCGTTTTCGTCGCGGAGCGGCTCATCGAACGGCGAACGCGTTTCCTGATAAGTTATTCTGATGACTAAAGACATGATGAGTGACTAATGACAAAATTTTACATAACGTAATAATTATAAAATTACAGTTTTAGACTTACAGTACCTAATTTATATACTGTACAGACGATAAACTCAACTTTCTCACCTAAACTCTCCGTATATACGCGTGGCACTAGATGGCAGCAAGGAGTTCGCCTGCTCGTCCGCTATTGGTCCAGATTCGACCAATCCTGTCGCGACACGACATTCTGTCTCATTCTTTTACCGTGTAGTACAAGTCTCTTTTAGCGTGTATACGGTTGAAATATACACCGATGGCTCAAAAGACGGCAGCTTAGTAGGTGCCGCATTCTGTGTCTTCTGTAACGGAGTGCAAGTGTACGAACAGTCAGTCAGATTGAATGAGGAGGCGTCCGTGTTCCAGGCAGAACTGGTGGCCTTGGTGGGGGCGTCCCAGTGGATCCTACTACATCCGGGTCCAGAGCCGGTCACGGTTTACTCTGATAGCCAGTCGTCGCTACAGGCTTTGAACGACGGGTACCATCGCGATTCACTGGTACACGAGATCAGATGCAAGGTGCTGAGGGCGAGGCACGAGCGACAAGTTACCCTGTGTTGAGTCCGAGTCCACACCGGGATCCTGGGTAACGAGCGTGCCGATCAGCTAGCAAAGGCGGGAGCTAGCGGTCCTTTTATAACGAGGACGGTGGAACCCTCGGCTGTTTATATCAAAGGTACCTTGCGAAAACGATCGATGACCATCTGGCAAGAGCGCTGGAATCAAAGTACAGTAGGTAGGTCAACCTACGCCTTCGTGCCTGTAGTTGGCCTCACTTCGGTGTGCTGCAATAGGCTCACGACTCAGATACTGACTGGCCACGGTAAGTTTCCCCACTTCCAGTCTCGTTTTGGGCAGGGAGATGGTAGCTGCTCCTGTGGGAGTTTTTGCGGAGACGCAAGACACTACGTACTTGACTGTCCTCTTACTGAGGATTTCCGCCGAGGGGCCGACCAAGTCGACTGGTCTCGGCGGCCTGAACAAGTACTTTGAACGCTAGCAGCTAGTAAAGGAAACTTAAAGAAACTAAAGGAATTGATGGAAATGATCATAGACTTATGATCTATGTGCCTAGTGGACGCACTGGGTTGGGCCCCCTCTTTCTTGTAGGGAAGGGGACCCCGCTGTCCGATATCTATAAAACGAACAATTAGTCAGTGGAATAAAGTGTAGCATATGCTGCACAACTTTAAAAGCTATGTCACGTTAGAGAGCTAGGCCTAGCGACCGCGAAAGTTCTCGCAGGGCCAGGCTTTGTCGTTTGTAAAGCGGCAGAAGTGCCCTCAGTCGAAGACGAAGGAAAGACATAGTCTCTTAACCCTGTGGTACCAATTCGGCGGGGCAGGGAAAGAGATCCCTCTCGGGGAAACGTCCTTAAGAGACTTAGCGTGTATACGAACACGATCGCAGTTTTTTCGCCGTTTTATACGAATCTGTTGTATATGAATCCGTGTTATAGGGGTATACTGTATTTATTTGTTATTTACCACGAAGAAATTACGTCTAAAATTAATTTTTTTAAGGAATTAAACAAAATCTTATTTAAAAAAACTATACAATGCAATATAGCAAAAAGCAATATTAATAAAAAACTATATAACTTTCAATATAGCAATACTTGAATATTATTGCATTGTATAAACAATTAACGCAACAGATAAGTTGTTCTGTATTCTTGTGAGAAAAAAATAAAATAAATTTTACATATTTCCAGATACATTAAAATAAAGCGCTAACATTATCAGAAAGTACACTAATTGATTTAGTTGAAATGACGTGTCGTTTGACGTTGATCGCTTGTCGATTCTTTTCACAGAGAGACCGTTAATACTAACGTTTAATGGCATTATCCACTAGAAAATTGTAACGATAGAAACACATTCTTCATACTTACGTTTTAGAGATTTCCTTAGCATAATTTACTTTGACTAAATTGATTTGTATGAACTGAAAATTCGTAAAAAGTATATCTTCTGAGATGAAGACCTCTTCTTTTTGTCGTTTAGTCATGCTCAATTCGATTTTCTCTCTTGGTGCTAGCACGGCGTGTGTTCCATTAATTACTTTTTCAATTGGTTTTTTATTTCGCTCATAATAATCTTGAACCTTTTGAACGCTTTCATAAAAGATTTCCATGACATCATTGTTAATCGTTTTCCCTTTGAAGCGCGTCTAAAAATATATGAATAAATGAAATTCATATAAATTAATATACACACACACATCTTTAATATTTTCATATAGAATCTAACTTGCAAATACACAATGCTTTAGAATATATAAATAAACATATTTAATTATAATTATTTTCAAGATATTATATAAACATTTCAGTTGTGAGTTAACTGTTTTAGGCATTCAAAACAAAAATGTTTTTGTAGGTGTAGATTCAGCTAGCGTCTTTACGATGTATACTCTAATAAATACAATGTTATATGATTCAATTTAAATTAAAGGACATAATTTTATATGCGGTTGGTCATTTATCTACGGTATTTAATGACATTATACAGAAATATCAGAATTATTGTTTCATTAGTAATACATATTATATACGATTTACATCGTCGATCTATTTTACTTAATTTAAACACCCGAATCTTTTTCAATGTTTATTTGAATTTTAAAAAAATTATTAATTGGCATTCGATTTCGTAAAGTATAATGGCACGAGAAAATAAACTAAAAGATTAGTATGATTATGTCGAATACAGTCTTTCTATTTACATCGAGGAATAAAGTCAAACAGACCATTACACCAGAGAAAGTGTTGTTATGTGTTATGCAATATTGACAATTGATAGTTATGTAATTTATGTAATTATACAATCATTCTTTTCGTAAATTTTAATAATAAATTTACACTCAATATCATGTTAAACGATTTTTTTCAATAGTTTTGTATTTAAATTTATAAGTAAAATTATTTTTAATAAAATGATACGTACGTCTTCATATAGTCGAGTAAAGTACACTTCTTCATGACTAAACATGAAGAAAGTGATATCGTATCGTCCTTCTTTCACTGATTGAGCCAACTCCTGAAATGTCTGAGGAATGGTTTCGGTTCCAGGATTAACCATGAACGATGGCAAAGTGCCGACGTATGCCGATGTCAAGACAAATGCAATCAGNATTTATAGGTTCGATTGTATGTGCTTCTAATGCCGATACTAAAAATATATATCTTAAATTTTTTTATATGTACTGTACTGTACTACATTGGTCACTTCCCACCAATACAATTAGTAGCAAATCCTCAAACAGTGACAAAAATTATTAATTAAGTCAAACAATGTATTAATACACATAAACAAAAATTAACATTATAAATGCAAAGCAGTCTCACACATACAACATAAAGAAAAGCCTTCTGCTCCAGTATCTTTCTGTTGAAAACATTTCCAATTAAGCTAGTTATAATCTGCTTTAGATAAATATTTAATTGTGTAATATATCTAAAGTATTTTTTAGATATTTAAACTATAAACTTACAAACAGTAATAAATTTAAAATTAAATAACAATAATAACTTGTTTTATAGAAAAATCACCTAGACAAGAAAGAGAACGATACATTTATTTGGAGATATTTTGACCTATTACAGGATGTTTTTCATACTAGGTATGTTTTTATACAGTATAAATAAATGATATTAGATTTGTTAAATTCATTTTAATTCATTTATTTCAGGTTTACAGTGACAGAACACGAAGTCCTGGTAATAAAACTGTATGCAGCAATTGTACAGTTTTAAAAAATATAAATATATTGAATAATTTAATTTTATTCACTAGGGAGATATCGCCGTCTATGCTGGTAATATCAGAAAAACTTACTTGTCTTATTCTTCTTCGATAAGACATAATCCAACTACATTTGCAATACGTGCTGCAAGACCTTTAGATAAAGCCCTTATCTTGGGAAAACCTTTCGATGTAATGGTAATGTTTCAAAAACTGTTATTTTTTATATATAATAAAAAACATATTATTCACTATGCAATCAAAATTTACACGATAAAAAAAATTAAATATTTGATAATGTATCACATTCATTGATTAGTAGTATAAATCAGTGAAACACGTGAACCATGTGTGAATATAAATATACTTCCAGAGAGAATATTTATAGTTTATTAAACACATAAATATAAAAATCTTTTTTATTAACGTGATAGATATTATAATAAAAGTAGAAAAACTACGCGACCAGAACGTTGGCGATACACAAAGTCGGATCCAAATACAAGAGTTCAGTGGTGTCATCTATTTGGCTACTGCTGGGCTATTACAAATCCATGTAAAATATATGAAAACGAAACGTATTTTTAATGTAATGTGTAATTACATTACAATAGAAATTACATTACATTACATTACATTACAAATATGAATTTTTCAAAAATTTCTTTTTATAACTAGAGCAAATATGCCTAGAATTCGGCTTTTTATAATTTCAAAACTTTATGAAATAAAGTATTAAACAAAATATTCATAAAAATTTTCTATTTCAGATTTGGATTTGTATTCCTTTCACTTTTATTATCATTTTGTTAACATTGTATGGCATAATGAAAAAAGAAAATGAGTATAGAAACAAGGAGATGCCAAAACTTTCATATTTATTTTGNTGGTGGGGGCGTCCCAGTGGATCCTACTACATCCGGGTCCAGAGCCGGTCACGGTTTACTCTGATAGCCAGTCGTCGCTACAGGCTTTGAACGACGGGTACCATCGCGATTCACTGGTACACGAGATCAGATGCAAGGTGCTGAGGGCGAGGCACGAGCGACAAGTTACCCTGTGTTGAGTCCGAGTCCACACCGGGATCCTGGGTAACGAGCGTGCCGATCAGCTAGCAAAGGCGGGAGCTAGCGGTCCTTTTATAACGAGGACGGTGGAACCCTCGGCTGTTTATATCAAAGGTACCTTGCGAAAACGATCGATGACCATCTGGCAAGAGCGCTGGAATCAAAGTACAGTAGGTAGGTCAACCTACGCCTTCGTGCCTGTAGTTGGCCTCACTCCGGTGTGCTGCAATAGGCTCACGACTCAAATACTGACCGGCCACGGTAAGTTTCCCCACTTCCAGTCCCGTTTCGGGCAGGGAGATAGTAGCTGCTCCTGTGGGAGTTTTTGCGGAGACGCAAGACACTACGTACTTGACTGTCCTCTTACTGAGGATTTCCGCCGAGGGGCCGACCAAGTCGACTGGTCTCGGCGGCCTGAACAAGTACTTTGAACGCTAGCAGCTAGTAAAGGAAACTTAAAGAAACTAAAGGAATTGATGGAAATGATCATAGACTTATGATCTATGTGCCTAGTGGACGCACTGGGTTGGACCCCCTCTTTCTTGTAGGGAAGGGGACCCCGCTGTCCGATATCTATAAAACGAACAATTAGTCAGTGGAATAAAGTGTAGCATATGCTGCACAACTTTAAAAGCTATGTCACGTTAGAGAGCTAGGCCTAGCGACCGCGAAAGTTCTCGCAGGGCCAGGCTTTGTCGTTTGTAAAGCGGCAGAAGTGCCCTCAGTCGAAGACGAAGGAAAGACATAGTCTCTTAACCCTGTGGTACCAATTCGGCGGGGCAGGGAAAGAGATCCCTCTCGGGGAAACGTCCTTAAGAGACTTAGCGTGTATACGAACACGATCGCAGTTTTTTCGCCGTTTTATACGAATCTGTTGTATATGAATCCGTGTTATAGGGGTATACTGTATTTATTTGTTATTTACCACGAAGAAATTACGTCTAAAATTAATTTTTTTAAGGAATTAAACAAAATCTTAATTTAAAAAAACTATACAATGCAATATAGCAAAAAGCAATATTAATAAAAAACTATATAACTTTCAATATAGCAATACTTGAATATTATTGCATTGTATAAACAATTAACGCAACAGATAAGTTGTTCTGTATTCTTGTGAGAAAAAAATAAAATAAATTTTACATATTTCCAGATACATTAAAATAAAGCGCTAACATTATCAGAAAGTACACTAATTGATTTAGTTGAAATGACGTGTCGTTTGACGTTGATCGCTTGTCGATTCTTTTCACAGAGAGACCGTTAATACTAACGTTTAATGGCATTATCCACTAGAAAATTGTAACGATAGAAACACATTCTTCATACTTACGTTTTAGAGATTTCCTTAGCATAATTTACTTTGACTAAATTGATTTGTATGAACTGAAAATTCGTAAAAAGTATATCTTCTGAGATGAAGACCTCTTCTTTTTGTCGTTTAGTCATGCTCAATTCTATTTTCTCTCTTGGTGCTAGCACGGCGTGTGTTCCATTAATTACTTTTTCAATTGGTTTTTTATTTCGCTCATAATAATCTTGAACCTTTTGAACGCTTTCATAAAAGATTTCCATGACATCATTGTTAATCGTTTTCCCTTTGAAGCGCGTCTAAAAATATATGAATAAATGAAATTCATATAAATTAATATACACACACACATCTTTAATATTTTCATATAGAATCTAACTTGCAAATACACAATGCTTTAGAATATATAAATAAACATATTTAATTATAATTATTTTCAAGATATTATATAATCATTTCAGTTGTGAGTTAACTGTTTTAGGCATTCAAAACAAAAATGTTTTTGTAGGTGTAGATTCAGCTAGCGTCTTTACGATGTATACTCTAATAAATACAATGTTATATGATTCAATTTAAATTAAAGGACATAATTTTATATGCGGTTGGTCATTTATCTACGGTATTTAATGACATTATACAGAAATATCAGAATTATTGTTTCATTAGTAATACATATTATATACGATTTACATCGTCGATCTATTTTACTTAATTTAAACACCCGAATCTTTTTCAATGTTTATTTGAATTTTAAAAAAATTATTAATTGGCATTCGATTTCGTAAAGTATAATGGCACGAGAAAATAAACTAAAAGATTAGTATGATTATGTCGAATACAGTCTTTCTATTTACATCGAGGAATAAAGTCAAACAGACCATTACACCAGAGAAAGTGTTGTTATGTGTTATGCAATATTGACAATTGATAGTTATGTAATTTATGTAATTATACAATCATTCTTTTCGTAAATTTTAATAATAAATTTACACTCAATATCATGTTAAACGATTTTTTTCAATAGTTTTGTATTTAAATTTATAAGTAAAATTATTTTTAATAAAATGATACGTACGTCTTCATATAGTCGAGTAAAGTACACTTCTTCATGACTAAACATGAAGAAAGTGATATCGTATCGTCCTTCTTTCACTGATTGAGCCAACTCCTGAAATGTCTGAGGAATGGTTTCGGTTCCAGGATTAACCATGAACGATGGCAAAGTGCCGACGTATGCCGATGTCAAGACAAATGCAATCAGGATCCAACAGCCAGTCAGGATACGAAACGTTATAAAAATATAACGATTTATGTTTGTGTCTGGAAAATAAAAATAATAATAACGGAAATAACACTGAAGTACTTTCGAAAGGAATAAATACGTTTTGACTTTGAAAATTATCGATTTATTATTAAATAAATATACAATATTTTTTAAGTGTCTTATGTAAGCAGGGAAAACTCTAAAAGTTGAAATTTACTAAATAATCAACATTTTTGACATTCGAGTTTAATAATTTTTTCGTGCGTAAATACAAACCAAATATTTTGTAAATTTCTTTTAAAAATTTAAAGAAACTAAACTAAAACTTTTAAACGAACTAATGTAAACATACTTCTGACACTAATTATCATTTCCAATTATTAAAAATAATGGCATTATAATTCATTAATGACAAAAATTATTTCACTATTCTACTTGTACACATTATTTTCGTTAAATATTCTGTTTATTAATTAAAGTTTGCATTATGCACAGAGTAATAATACTCACCTTGTCGAAGAAAGTTCCTTAATATAATCCAAAATAAGGTGGAAAATTTTGGCATCTTCTTGTTTCTATACTCATTCTGTTTTTTCATTATTACATATGAAGTTAACAAAATAATAAAGAAAGAAAAAGGAATACAAATCCAAATCTGAAATACAACATTTTCATAAATATATTGTATATTTTAAAATATTAATGTTTTTATAATACAGTAAAACCTGCAATTACGACCATCTGTAGAGATTTGTTCAGGATTGTTTTCCTGTATATAAAATAACTTTTAAACAGAGACTACTTGATATAAAATTTATATGTTTCTTTCAATGGCTATTGTAGAGAGCTCCCAAAGTATATTGTTTTATAAAGTTTTTTAAATCATAAAAAGCTAAATCGTAGACATCTCTTTTTCTCTGATTAAGAAATTGCTATTTTTGATTTTTTTATTACACATTACATCAAAAATACATTTCATTTCGATACATTACAGATAGATTTGTAATAGCCCATCATTGGCTGAATAGATGACAATAGTGAACTATTGAAGTTGAATTTGAGTTTGTGCTTCGCCAACGTTCTGGCCGCGTGGCTTTTCTACTTTTCTTTTAATATCTATTACGATGATAGATAAACTATAAATATTCTTCCTGGAAGCATATTTTTCTTGGCAGGTTGTTCACGTGTTGCATTGATTTAGAGTACCATCAGTGAATTTGATACGTCATCAAATCAAATATTTTATTCGCTATGTAATTTTCGATTCGTAGAGAGAAACATATGTTCTTTAATATATAGAGAAAATAATAATTTTTGAAAGATTACCATTACATCGAAAGGTTTCGTCAAAATAAGAGTTTTATCTAAAGGTCTTGCAGCACGTATTGCAAATGTAGTTGGAACATGAATTATGGAAGAAGAATAACAGAAGTATGTTTTTCTGATATTATAATTATGGATGGCGATGTCTGCCTAATATATAAAATTAAAGTATTAAAATACATATTAAGACAGTATAACTGCTGGATAGAGATTTACTACCTCGTTTATAAAAAATGGTATTTCCAACCTAAAAAAAAAAACAGACAAAATGTATTTAACATATCTAATATGATTTACATATACTATATGAGAGAAAACATACTTGAAATGAAGAACATCTGCTAATAGATCAATATATCTCCAAATAAATGTTTCATTCTTTTTGTCTACGAAATATTCCTAGAAAACAAGTTATTATTGTTATTTAATTTTATATATTATTGTTTGTAAGTTTATAGTTTAAATTTCACTTTAAATGTTTAATAATTTACGAAAATCAGCATTAACTATATTCGAAATTTCCTTAGATTCGTTGTGGCTTTGTGAAGGCTGTAGAACTATTGACACAATTTTCGCAGCCCGCAGGTTGACGGAGAAACACCGGGAGAAAATAAACCACTACACGTCATTTTATTCGACTTGGAAGAGGCCATCGACCACGTACCCAACCAGCTCATTTCGTATGCACTCCGTGACCACGAAGTGCCTGAGGATTTCGTCATGTGGGTCAGAGTTCTGTACAATACACAAATACCAGCAGCCGAGTTATGTGCGCGTCTGGTAGATCTGACAACTTCCCAATTAACATTGGCGTTCATTAGAGCTCCGCACTGTCGCCACTGCTCTTCATTCTCATCATGGACAGTGTCACAAAGAATAAACAGAACGATGTGCCTTCGACGCTACTTTATGCCGACGACATCATGCTTGTAACCACCATTGGAGAAGAGGTACAGTGCCAGGTGCAGGCTTGCAGCAACCGTGTGAGTTGCTTTGGCTTGCGCCTTAACACTATGAAGACCGAATATCTAGAAATTTTTCTAAATATAGGCACTATCCAGGCCAACAATGATAATTTCTAAAATGATAAAACTAATTTTTATCTCAGCTCAACCCTACAGTGTGACAGAGGCATTGACAAAGAGGTACGAACGAGAGTGAACGAGGCATGGTTTTAACTAAGAGAAGTCACCAGTGTTCTCTGCGACAAAAAGATGCCCATGTACCTAAAGTCGAAAATATATCGAACTGTGGTACTACCCATCGCACTTTATGGTTGCGAATGTTGGCCATCAACGAGAGCAGCCGAAAGGCGTCTACATTCCATGGAGATGCTCATGGCTGGTGTATCCCTTCTCGACCATATCACGAATGGTTGGTTGGTTAGGGTTTATTGACACAAGGGCCAGATAGACCCATGATCTGATATAATTTAAATGATATAATTGTATAATCTAATAAACAAATAAAATATTGACTCTATGATGTAAAACAAAGAAAAATGAAAAAAATGACAAAAAACCAGTAACGAAAATATATAACAATAAAAATGTATATAATAACAAGTTATATAGGGGAGACCGGGGCAACTTCGGCATGCGGGGCAAGTTTGTCAAGAGCTCTTTTTAAAAAACAAATTAAAAGGAGACTTTGGTTATAGNAACCTACTAAAAAAAACAGACAAAATGTATTTAACATATCTAATATGATTTACGTATACTATATGAGAGAAAACATACTTGAAATGAAGAACATCTGCTAATAGATCAATATATCTCCAAATAAATGTTTCATTCTTTTTGTCTACGAAATATTCCTAGAAAACAAGTTATTATTGTTGTGAGATTTTGAATATTTTGGGATAAAATATTCAAGATATTATAGAAAATCTTTTAAAATTAAATAATATAATAATTCGAAATTTTTATGAAGGCAAAAAAATCAAGGAGAACAGGGAAAGAATGTTTCCTGTGTTGACAGTCAGTTCCTGGGAGAGATTGTTATCTCTCATGACCGAAAGGTCTGACTAACTCGAAAGACTCATCGACCACACCCAGTCAGATGACCTTAATCCTTACTCTCTATTGGATAAGAAAAATTGTATAAATAGAAGATACGTGCTAAACTCCGGGACCAACACATCATCCTCTAGTATTTAACTTACTTGTTAGTGTCATACTTTATAAATTGAACTTCTGCCCAAAGGACAGGAAGGTTAAAAGTCAAGAATATAAAGAGGTATTATAATCAGTACTTTTGTAAACTCTTTCTCTCAGCCTTTAGTAACTTTCTTAATGTTTAATCATTAAGGATTAATCATAGCTAGATGCTATTCAGTTAGTTCGTTTGTATTCTCTGTTATTCATTAAAGTTTTTGTTAATTTGTTGACTAAACTGGATTCTAGTTTTCTCATGGACTTCTATTACTTACTTACGTGTCTCCTCACTCAAACAAGCCCTCCTAATCGAAACTGTAGTACGAATCGCGAGTTGAAACGCCCATAATTATCCTAACTAGTGTCAATCCTGACGTTGATCTCGATTTCACGATCTAGATCTTTATTACCGTTCATAGTTTAGCCATCCTTTATAGTAGAGATCGGATCTCACAGATCTTGTGCAGATTAAGTGGTCATTAGGATTCACTCTTGACCCCTGCTTATCTGACATTGTTATTTAATTTTAAATATTAGTGTCTCTAAGTTAATAGTTTAAATTTCACTTTAAATGTTTAATAATTTACGAAAATCAGCATTAACTATATTCGAAATTTCCTTAGATTCGTTGTGGCTTTGTGAAGGCTGTAGAACTATTGACACAATTTTCGCAGCCCGCAGGTTGACGGAGAAACACCGGGAGAAAATAAACCACTACACGTCATTTTATTCGACTTGGAAGAGGCCATCGACCACGTACCCAACCAGCTCATTTCGTATGCACTCCGTGACCACGAAGTGCCTGAGGATTTCGTCATGTGGGTCAGAGTTCTGTACAATACACAAATACCAGCAGCCGAGTTATGTGCGCGTCTGGTAGATCTGACAACTTCCCAATTAACATTGGCGTTCATTAGAGCTCCGCACTGTCGCCACTGCTCTTCATTCTCATCATGGACAGTGTCACAAAGAATAAACAGAACGATGTGCCTTCGACGCTACTTTATGCCGACGACATCCTGCTTGTAACCACCATTGGAGAAGAGGTACAGTGCCAGGTGCAGGCTTGCAGCAACCGTGTGAGTTGCTTTGGCTTGCGCCTTAACACTATGAAGACCGAATATCTAGAAATTTTTCTAAATATAGGCACTATCCAGGCCAACAATGATAATTTCTAAAATGATAAAACTAATTTTTATCTCAGCTCAACCCTACAGTGTGACAGAGGCATTGACGAAGAGGTACGAACGAGAGTGAACGAGGCATGGTTTTAACTAAGAGAAGTCACCAGTGTTCTCTGCGACAAAAAGATGCCCATGTACCTAAAGTCGAAAATATATCGAACTGTGGTACTACCCATCGCACTTTATGGTTGCGAATGTTGGCCATCAACGAGAGCAGCCGAAAGGCGTCTACATTCCATGGAGATGCTCATGGCTGGTGTATCCCTTCTCGACCATATCACGAATGGTTGGTTGGTTAGGGTTTATTGACACAAGGGCCAGATAGACCCATGATCTGATATAATTTAAATGATATAATTGTATAATCTAATAAACAAATAAAATATTGACTCTATGATGTAAAACAAAGAAAAATGAAAAAAATGACAAAAAACCAGTAACGAAAATATATAACAATAAAAATGTATATAATAACAAGTTATATAGGGCAGACCGGGGCAACTTCGGCATGCGGGGCAAGTTTGTCAAGAGCTCTTTTTAAAAAACAAATTAAAAGGAGACTTTGGTTATAGGTTAGGCAGTTGAGTTTTATTGGTGGCTTGTTGAGTGTAGTGTTTTTATTGTTCTCCAACAAGCTTTCGTTGAATTCCATATAATATTGAATTGGCAGGTTTTGTTATAATTCCATGATAACGAAAGTTACTTTTCCTGTTAGAAGGATGTAACTTCAACTTATTCACGTGGCCAGATCGTGGCTTGGCATTCTGTTCTCAGGGTTCTACTTAATGTTTCGAAATCATGACTAGCGGGGTAAGATCGGCAACATAAAGCCACATTAGAAGCAAAGGATAAAAATCAAACAGATGATAAATGAAAACATGTTTACATTTGTTATTCATGCATATATGTCTTTGAACTTGCATTTCGTTGTAATAATATTAAACGGGTGTTGGATTTGTATTTCTTTGTTTTAATAGTGAATTCCAACTTATACATTGTTAATAACATAATTTTATATACGTGCCTATCTTGCCCCATTACTGTTGCCCCTATACTAGGGGCAACTTTAATAAAAATAATTAAAATAATTACAACTTTACAAAAAGAGAGAAGTTGCCGATCTTGCCCCTATACCCGGGGCAACTTCGTCAATTTCTCTCTTCTTGTAAAGTTGTAATTATTTTAATTATTTTTATTTCCAAACTGATTTTAACCTGTTGTATAGTAAGGTAACATTCCAATAGACAATATGCAAAGCTTTTTTTTTCAGTTTACAGCAGTATTTATTACACAAAATTTAAGTAAAGCTTAACATGCCGATCTTGCCCCGGTCTCCCCTATACATTTGTATTGTTGTTATATATTCTTATTATAGATATAACATATATTGGCATATTGGCTGGTTATCACCCTTCGAAAAGTATTGATAAGCCAACTGAGTATGTTCAATTCTCAAACGAGTAAAGATAACCTCAGACCTCCTTTCATACACTACGTTACGTGTCTAATTTTTTATCAGTGGTTTGATCTCGTGTGATCAGTTTTATTGTGGACTTGTGCATTTCGCATGTTTTGCCATCTCTCTGCTATTCATTTTTAACGACCAGCTTCAAGTCGCTTCCCTCAATAGGCATTGCATGCTGTGAAAGACTTGTTGACTTTGCAGCTTAGTCAGCTTTTTCATTCCCGCTTATACCCACGTGACTTGGGACCCAACAAAATTTCAGAAAGAAATTATCCCCATAAAGATGACGAAACAGTTTATGGACTTTAATCACTATCGAATAAAAACTAGGTTCACATCAGATCAAAGTCTGAAGTGCACTAACTGAGTCAGTGTAAATCACGCAGCAACGATGACCTTTTCTGATTACATACTTCAAGGCTAGAAAAATAGCCTCAGCTCTGCAGTAAAGATGGAAGAATTTGGTGCTATTTGTTTTGCCATAATTATATCCTGGCTAACAAAAGCTGTGCCAATGTAATTATTTGATTTCGATCCACTAGTGTATATAGAAATTGAATTCCTGTCACGGTGTTGAATTTTTGGAAAGTGCTGTCTATATACATAATCTGAAATAGATTCCTTAGGAAAGTGCTTCAAGCTAAGGTCAACATTTATCACAGGAGTTGACCAAGGTGATAGACAGTAGACCCCCTATAACACGGTAGATACGTTCCGTGTTTTATGAATTTTGTATTGTATAAGTCACATGAGCCAATCACAGCCTGACACGTATGCAGTTTACGGACTACGGCTGTTTGAAATGTTTTCTTCCATAAAATTAATCTATTGTAGATTAATTTGACTCAACGTTTTCAAAACACGTTTAATTTTTTGGCAATAATCCATATAAACTATGCTATAAACGAAAAATTGTAAGATTACTTACCGAGTGTGCACCGTTAGACAACGCCATTGCTTAAGCTTGTTTTCTTCGCGAAGCAGCATATCGAATGGCGGCCGCGTGTTTTCTGATAAGTTATTTTTTTGCAAAAAAATTCGTTGAACTTTAAAGACATCATTAATATAAATATAATTTTTATGGCCGTTAAATAATAAATAGTTTTTAGTAGATCCGCTGCTCGTTTAAACTGAACGGTTTGTGCAATATCCGCTATTGGTCTAGATTCGACCAATCTTGTCGCGACACGAGTCGGCGAAAAAGTTTTACCGTATTATACGAGTCTCTTTTATACGAATACAATCGCAATTTTTTCGCCGTTTTATACGAATCCGTATTATATGTACCCGTGTTATAGGGAGTCTATTGTACTATCAACCTTCTGGCTATAAAATGTTGCTTGTCTCTAAGTCAATCTTGCTGCTTACATTCTCCATTCTTATATCGAATGTAGGGACAGTACTTGGGCGAGCTGCAAAAATCTTTTCAGCTGAGTATCTGATACTGTACAACCAACTAAAGGTTTAGTCTGGGATTTCTCTTTAATATAATAAAAAAGGGACAACTGTTCTTTCCTAAAGATAGTGGAGGCGCATAAACATCCACGTATAAACTTTCAACAGGAAAAGTTCAAAAAAAACTAGTGCATGATGGTGGATTAGATCCTGCATTTGAAGAGTAGATTCTCGTGCAGAGCCATACACAATGCATCTGTAATCCAGCTTAGAGCGGACTAGGGCCTTATAAATTCTGAGCAAAGAACATTTGTCTGTTCTCCAGAATGAGCAGCATAGTACGTTTAAAAGGTTCAGCGATTTTAAACATCTACTCTTCAAATTGTGCAAGTGATACAGAAACGTCAGTTTTTTGTCAAACAATACCCGTAAGAACTTATCGTAATTGACAATTGAAATTTTAACCCCATTTAGATAAATTTTAGATTTCCCAAGCCTTCAGCACAAGTGGATGCAGAAAATCTTCTCTGTCTTAATTAATTCAAAGTAAAACCATTATTCTTAGACCAATCGTGTATTAAGGATTTAGGGAGATTTGCAGTTGTCTCTCGATAAAACTCATGTTACTAGACTGGCAGGAGACCTGGAAGTCATCCACATACAGTGTGTGTTTAACACTAGGAAGGAGACAGTTAGCTATGCTGTTAATTTTCATTAGGAGCATAGTCAAACTCAAACTTGGATTTTGAGAAACATCTTTTTCTTATGTGAAAGGCCTAGATAAAGTGCTACCCATCCTAACTTGAAATCTTCGATTCTGTAGGAAATTTTTTTATAAAAATTGGCAAATTACCGCTGCAATCCGAATTGGTGCAAATCACGGTGTATCCCATAACGCCTTCAGCAATTGTAAGTTTGCTCTATATCGAAGAACACAGACACCATGTGCTGTCACTGAACAAACGCTTCGCGTATACTTGTTTCAAGGCTTACTAAATTGTCCGTGGTACTTCTGTTTGTACGAAATTCACTCTAACGTGGTAAAAAGTAATCCTTTTTCTCTAGAAGAAATATCAGATGTCTGTTTATCATTCTCTCGAAAAGTTTACAGAGACTTGTCAGAAAGATTGGTCTGTAATTACAGGGATTCTTACAGTCTTTACCTGCCTGGGAATGGATATTGTAATCGATAGCCTTCGAGAGTAAAAAACGCTATGCTCTGCCCATATTCTGGTAAACAGATTCAGACAAATTTTTAATCTGACAAATTTTTAATCATGCTGTAGTTGATTTTATCTGGTCCTACAGCACTTATCCCAGAGCTAGAAATCGCTATATGTAGTTTTATGCTGGTGAATGGCACATTATATTCCTCGTTAGATGAGGAGTAACAGTTTAAATATTGTTTTTCACTTTGGGCTGTATAAGAACGAAAATTTCTTGTTTTCATAATGTTGCAGGATGAAGAGGAAAACATCTCACTCAACAAATCACACCGTGTATACCACTGATTATTGTGTCATTAATTTCCAGCATGGACAGAGAAAGAGAATCATATTTCCCATTAATTTTATGGATTTTATCCCAGACTGCTTTCGAGCTGGTGGAAGTTATGCTGAAAACATAGTTTCTCCAGACATCCCTTTGCCTTTGCCTTTTTATTCACCTGGCGTTTGCCTTCGCTTTTCGAAAAGCAAACAAATTGTCAGCAGTGGTATATCTTCTGAAAAATCCCCATGCTTTCTTTTGTTCTTTAAATGTTGCTTCACATTTCTGATTCCAGTACGGTTTCGGATGTTTTGGATAGCCGGTTGATGTTTTCCCCCATTGCTTTTTAGGCTTCCGAAAAATACTGGAAGTGACGGCTTCAACAGCACCGTGGATATCAGCAATATTGACCACTTCTTCAAATATATTAACCAAAAAGGAGAATGCAGACCAATCTTCTTTTTCCAGTTTCCAGAGTGGTGGACAGGCTGTTTTACAGCTTCCTATGTGTCGATGTTTTAGAAATATTGGGAAGTGATCATTGGAGAGTGAATTAGATCCAACCTCCCATGTAAACGCCGAAAACACGTTTGGGGTTGCTAATGATAAATCAATGGCAGTGAATGTTCTTGTTGTGGCATGGAAGTATGTCACTTCTCCGGTATTGAAAAGATACAGTTGGTATAGGCCACTCAATGGCTCTGCCTCGATGATTGATGCCAAGGCTTTTCCACATCGGATTGTGACCACATCACCAATGACACAATATATACCAACAATTTAGCATCGCGCCCATTGAGGTAAAAATGAGAGAAACACGCCTGCGCGGGTTTGGCCGCGTATAACGATCAGCCCCGGATACAGCTGTTAACATTTTCTACCACTTACAAGTTAGACGTGAACGGCCGCCGTCTACGCGGAAAACCGAAGCAACGATGACAAGATGCTATCAATGCAGACCTAAAGGCTCTGCACCTAAACCAAGACGTTGCACTCTATCGAACAAAGTGGCGTTTGAAGATCCAAATAGCGGACCCTACGTCTGTGCGCCAACACTAAAAACAAGAAGAAGTTTAATAATTCTTTCTGTTCGTTATAGGAAATTTATTATTTTTTTAAATACTAAGATTTAAAAAATGCTTCAAATGAAATACAGAAGTAAAAAGTTTTTTAAAGTTGATTATGGCTGGCTTTCTATAGAAATGTTTTCAATAGAAAGCTACGCAAATATTTAAAATGTTTTGGAAGTAAACCGTCAACAGATGGAGCAATGTTATGTTGTATGGGTGAGATTACTTTACACTTTTTATGTGTATTAATAAATTGTTTAATAATCGCTGTCACTGTCTGAAAATGAGCGATCTGCTACTAATTGTATTGTGTCAAACATTAATAAAATAAAAACTATTAATATTAAAGAAATGATTATAATATAAATATTTACTTGACTTTCAAACAAACAACATGTGAGATCTAGCCTGGGATACAGGGTAGGTTTATTACGACTGTATCACTTACTAGGCAGCTAGTCGGTGAGACCAGTTCTCGGTCGTCCAAAGAACGGCCTTTCCCAGACGTAGGGAAACAAGTGTGGAGGGCTTTACGGTTATATTAATTTAGAGCGGAAGTTGGTGATGGCGAATTCACCTTCTTCCTTCGTCAGGTTCCCGACACCAGTTAATCAAACTTATTATAGGCGGATTAACACGCGTTTACGATCTGATTCGAAATGAATTGAGGAGACATTCTTATAAAATAAAACAAGAGTAAATTTAATAAATCTCAAACAAACAAATACAAAGATTTCGATTTCAACCATTTAGCGACAAACTAGAGACTACGACAAATCTATGCTAATGCGCGTTCGAGAGAGAGAGCTCGCAAGATTATTATAAACATACGACCTGTTTCAGATGTCGTTCGTCTTCTTCTTTGTATGTAAGTTCGTTTACTTCTTCGTATGGGAGATCACTATGTTCACAAATATAAAAATATCACTTCTACGTATAGGCCTGGGACTTAGTCTAAATGACTCGTATAGGGCGTTGGCCATCAGGAGGGAAACGTATGTGGAGTTTTCATGCTTCGGATCTGTCGAAGAACTCCTCGAATTCTGACTAATTTCTCCTTTTATTTCAAAATTTCGACCAATCATCGTCCAGTAACTCTTTCGTGAGAACGGACGAAAGGGGGATGAATGAGGGGTAACCATTTCCCATCTGAGCGAGATTTTTAACCAGATACGGGAAAAACAGCGGATGTTCTCTTCTGTGGAAAGGAAGTGACATCTGTCATCTATTTTTCCCACTCTAAAACACTAGTTTTTTTCACACCAAATGAAGTAATATTTTGTCGATATTTTAAACATATTAATAAAATTATTAACTTAGACCCAGGGGCCTTTCGGGTCTCACAAACATCTGTTTCTCTTTAGTTCAAACACACGAAATGTCAAATTGTTATTTCAGATATTTTACAGAAGGTTAATATTTCGTAAGTTTATTTATTTTTTATCAAAATTAAAACATATTAAAAAAAACATATTTTTATATCACAAGTATTTTATATCAGTAAAAAAATACAAAATACAGAAATGAAAATTTATCCACAAATTTTTGAAGATTCTCGGTAATATTTTCTCGAGATGCTTTTCCACTAACATGTAAATTCTCGCAATTCCGAATGATCATGATACCATATTGTAGTAATGTGCTAAACTCTTTGTACAGTTTTCGACTTGCCAAATGCACAGCATTCTACAGGGTTATGCCATTTGATGCAGTAAAATTTAAGTATTCGGTAACGAGATGTTGTAAAACATTAATCATAAATTTACATTATTTTTTTATATTCTATATTAGAAAACAATAAATATATTTTTTTTGGAATGTTTCTAAACTCATTAGAAGCTGTAAATTTCATTCACATTATTTAATTTAACTATTATGCTGTACACTACACAATGAAATATCAAATGGTGGCGATTAATCATGCAGCATACTATGAAGAATTCAGTATGTAATTCAAACAAGAAACGCAAAAATATTTTATAAATGACTTTTCCAGACTTTACTGAATCGTGTCACTTACTATTTGGCAGCCCTCAATGTTTTGCTGGCCGAATCAATAACGGCCACAGGAAAAAACGTTTCTATAATGCCCACAACTTAATGAAAAAGCAAAACATTAAACAGAATAAAAAAAAGGTATAAAAATTAATATAATAACATTACTTTCATGTTACAGATACCAAAATTGACCTAAAGTACGACTAAAGAATAGCCAAAAATTTCTGGATGTCAGCTAAGAATATAAGAAACCCAGAATTTAGCATACAAAATGTGTGTAAAAGTCATTAATGTTTTTTTACATGAAAATCGAAGATGAATGTAATATCATTTAAAATATCATGTACATTAAGATACAGATATTTTCAAACTGAATTACAGTAAATTCTAAACATACATACAAATTCATATTGTATTCGAAATACCACATTATATATATACAATGTTACTTCACTTTAAATTGTAGAAGATAAAAACAATTATAAGTTAAATTTATTTATACTTACGTGACCTATAAGAACTTTTATTCTATTTGGTATTAACGATTTCTTTTCAATTACTCTTGTCTTATTGAACGTATTACAAGAAGTCATATCATAATCTTCGCACTGAAACATTTAATAATAATAACAATTTTAGGAAATACACAAATGTATTATAGTGTACAAAAATGATTTGACTAAGTTAGTTGTTTACGGTCTCTCTGAACAACGAAGGCCAAATAAGTTGGTACACACTTACTTGGTATATTGCTGCTTCTTAATGCACCCTACATTTTTCAGTCTGATAATGGCGAATTTGGCAACAAGCTTATAGAAGAGTTGAAAATATATTGGCCAAAACTTAAAATTATACACATTAAACGATAAAAACCGTAATTTTTTAATTAGTTGACTATTTTACCTAAGCCATGCAAATATTGTAGATAATAACTAGGTATTCTAGTGAATAACGGCATACAATACTTTAACGGTAACCTATATACAAACAATGTATCATCAATCGAATGCCACTAAAAGAATGGGACAGTATCTAAAACGGTGTGCCATACATGCATGACACACAAGAAAAAAAGAACTAGAAAGATGAGAACGATTTCAAAAAACTGGAGTATTTTCGTTGTATTGTTTACAGGAAAGCATCCTTGTTAAAACATGCAAAAGTGAACTTTTCAAGAACAGGGTTAATTGCTAGAACAAAAATTTACTTTTTTATACTATAAAATTTGAAAATAGATCGATGAAAATGTTTTGAGATAAAGTATATCTATAAAATAAACTAAAAAGACTAATTTAGAAAACAAAAAATGGTTTTAGCTCACACGTTTTCGTACGGACAGAAAAATACATTTAAATTTGCAAATGATAGAAGAAACATAGAAGGAATATAATAAAACTGCAGAGTGATCAGTTTAAAAATTTGTAACTGGACTAGAACGTACTTTGACTGGTACAGATAGCCAAATTGTAAAATTTATTGCTGTTAGCAGGAAGTGATATCATATTGTCGATCAAGTAGTAGCTAACAAGTAAATTACTATGTTTCTGTCTTAAAATAATCGTAAAAATGTCACTACAGTTAATAAATACTGTTGGAATAAATAAATATATAATGTTCAAAGATTAAGCATATCGAAAAAACACTGTACATTTAAACGCTTTTTATTTATGGAATTTTTGGTAAAATTTGAAACAGTTGTGAATGACCATAAGAGTGAACAACAGTGTATGTGAGACTAAACGTATGGAAAAGTGGAAAAACATACTGCATAAAACAATTAAGCAAACTTGGTTGGTGACGGTTTATGCTTTGCCAATAGTTTGGATATATGGCATTTTCGCAATTTTTTAAAGAGACTCCTACGTATTAAAAAATTCAGTTTCCTGTGGAAAGTCCTCTGGGAAATTGTTGTCTCCTTGGAAAATTGCTGTCGTGTTGCATTGAGTAAATCTAATAAATTCTACAATCGTATAAAGGTAAAACACAATTTTGTACGTAAACTGTCCTCAAGGACTATTTATTAATAAAATATATCATACCAGTGAACTGGTTCTGCAAATTTAGAAAAGACAGTATTTACATTTATCTGTGGTGCATATGAAAAATGAAGACTGTTTTTTTCTGTCATAAATTAAGTCCTTGTAGACAATTTACGTACAAAACCACAAGATAAAGACACAAAGGCGAAATATTTGTAGGAAAAACATATGCTTATTGCTGTGACGAACCCGAAACCGAAAGTAGACAACGCACAAGAATAAGTGTTTATGGGTATCAACATCTAAATTTTTTATTATTGTATTATATTTCTAATTTTTTATAAAATTATAGAAAAAATTAAAGTAATTTTAGTTTTTATTAATACATTTTAATAAAACAATGGATTTTTCTACTTCGATGAAATATGACAGCTAGATATTTAAGCGTGCTGCTTAAAAAAGTACCTCCAAAGAAGACTTTTATTAAAAACCTGTTTTAGTTTGGGTGTGTGATTGCGAGAAAAACTTTGAAATATACACCTGGCCAACAAGAGAGTGAGGATCAGTGGATTTGTCGCAAGCAACAGTTCGGCAAATTAAGAATGTAATAAATTAACAACGCTATTTTGATAATACAGTAGAGCCTCGAAAACTCGGTACTCGATAGCCTGGCACTCCGGATAACTTGACCACACCCTGGCAGGGCAAAAAAATCCTTAGTTAATTAATTTTCATTATAGACAGCTTTATGCCTTATAAAGTATTTTTCTGAGGTCTGTCTTATCAGGTAAATTACTGTACACAGCGTATTCATTAATTTTCATTTTCATGTAGGAAAGGCTCTAAAGGACGTACTTTTCCTTTGTTTATGGGTATTTGGGCAGTTTTTTCTCTGTTGTATTCTCAAGTAAACAATACATACAAGTACAGTACAGTATTTTCTGAGGAAACAC